>NW_017672043.1:0-60779 GCF_001879085.1 Nicotiana attenuata | reverse complement strand
TTGCACGCCGGATAGCGAGCGTGGGGTAGAGCACCGCTGGGGATTGTGACTTGGTCCGTCCCGATTGATGAAATTACTACGTATTTGACTGAAACTACTTGTTATCATCATAATTTGGGCTGATTGCCATGTTTGGGCTTCGTGCCAACTATGTGAATCCTTCAGGGATTGATATCACGGTTTTCGCATTACTTTGCATATTATTTGATCTCGGTCCAAGGTTTTAATACTGTTTTGCAAACTCAGCCATCTTTCTAAGATTTGAAAACTTAAACTATATTTTATTGACGTTTTGAGCTGAGAGCTATTATTTTAATGTTGCCCAAGTGGCTTATGTGCACTTCTGGACTGAGCATGGATCGGGCTGCGCGCCGCAGTAGTGTTATATGTGCATTTCTGGATTGCGCATGGGTCGGGCTGCACGCCGCAGCGATGTTATATTAATATTGAAGCCGAGAGCCTGGTTGATGCCACGAGATGGCTTGATATTGCGCTTGGGCTGTAGGAGCCCCTCCGGAGTCTGTACACACTCCCAGTGAGCGCCGTCGACGTTAAATGGATCGGGTTGCACGCCGCAGCGGGTACCGGAGCGTACCGCCATATGCATTGCATTGCACTCATGCATTTGTTCCTATTTGTATCCTCTGTCATGACATTTCAGCACTCTCATTTCATTGGCTTCATGCTACTTCTTGCATTAATTACCCGATATCCTGGTGTTATTTGTTAACGGAGTGCTGTGCCCGAGGGGCTAACTTTTGTGCTGATTTGCACTATCTGTTTCGCATTCATTTGCTTAACTGTTGGAAAAAGATATTTTCAAAAGAGGTTTTAAACTGAGTCCAGATATTTCTAAAGATTTCACGGTTTCACTGTTTTCTCAAAGGGTTACACCGATCTATATAGCATGATGGCTGCTTTACGTGATTTCTTGCTGCTCAGTTATTATTTACTTTTATTACTCACTGAGTTGGAGTACTCCCTGCATCTCGCGTGCAGATGCAGGTATTGGTTTACCCGGTAGCGGGTTTGAGCTGGTGGAGGATTTTGCTATCGTAGCCGAGCAAGGTGACCGCCAGCGTTCGCGGCACCGAATTTCTTCTTTTGAGTCTAAATTTTGAATCCAAGTATTACAGGCCTTGTAGTTGACTTAAAAATCCTTCTAGATGCTCGTGACTTGAGACACCCCGGTCGGGCTGTATCGGGATGGTTCCCTGTTTTATCATTTTATTTTCTTCCGTATATACGGTAATTTTATTAATGTTTTAGACTTATTCATGCTAAGTAAGTATTAAAGAGGTATTGATGTCTGTTGGCTGGCCTTGTCTTCACGAGAGGCGCCATCAAGATCGGGTTTGGGAATTGGGTCGTGACAACCAAACATACACACCACCTCAAAAACATCCTACGGACTTATCCGTGCGATCAAATCGCCAAAATAACATCAGATACATCAAATCAAGCCTCAAAGCTCATGATTTCTTCCAAATAATTTTCATAGAACATCAAATTCCCATTTTAAGTCCGAAACACGTCGAACGACGTCCGTTTTCAACCAAACTTTACAGAAAGTGCTTAATTCATACATATGACCTGTACCGGGCACCGGAACCAAAATACGGGCCCGATACCAACATGTTCTACCCAATTTTCATTTCAATTTTCTTCATAAATTTCAGAAAAATAATTTTACTCAAAAATTCATTACTCGGGCTTGGGACCTCGGAATTCAATTCCGGGCATACGCCCAAGTCCCTTATTTTTCTACGGATCCTCCGGGACCGTCAAATCACGGGTCCGGGTCCGTTTACCCAAAATGTTGACCGAAGTCAAACTTAGTCAATTTTATATCATAATTTAGCATTTTTCTCACGGAATTCATATTTAAGTTTTTCGGATACGCGCCCTGACTGCGCACGCAAATCGAGGCGACCCTAGATGAGGTTTTCAAGGCCTCAAAAGTACGGAATGGGTAAGAAAATAAGTGATGGCCCCTTTGGGGTCGTCACAAGTATATTCCTGAAAACAAATCTCACAATTCACATTATCATAATCCAAACACTTAGTTTCTTCTTTCTCCAATATTAACATACCTATAGCTTTCAAACAGCAACAAAGAAGAAGGGAGAAGAAAGAAAATTAGAAAAAGAGAAGAAGAAGGAAGTGGAAGTAGTGTATGAAGTTTGTTCAAATCGGGTATACATTAAAAAAATTTAAGAGAAAGCAACGTCCGATGGAATTGGAAAAATTGGGATCGGAGAGAACGTAGGTGATGTGGGTGAGAGAAATTTTGAGATTGAGCATCGTGTTTTTAGGGAATGGGGAAGAGAATGGCATGTATCAAAGTAGAGAGAGAAAGAAAATAGTGTAATTGAATAGCGTATTTAGTGGCTTAGGGGTAGGAGTTAACCAAAATTAGATATTTTGCTATAAACATTAAAAGGTATCTATAGAATATAATTTTTTTTAAATGGTATTTATTTAAAATAAATAAGGTGTTAACCTTTGTTATAGGAGGTAAAAATTCCATAAATTTTTTTTTTAGAAAGGCCCAATGGGCCTATGAAGCTTCATTTGGTTTAAACGCACACATTTTGGTCCCCAGGAAGAAGACCAACTGTTCTCGGCATACGTAGACAATTAAAACTTAAATTCTTGCATAAACTAACATAGTAGTAAGTTATATACATATTCCAAATTTGTTTTCTCAAAACCAGTCCAGAAACTCATATCTTTCCTTTTCTAAAATTTGTTTTCTAAAGTTTATATTCAAAAGACATTTTCTAAACAGAAGCAAAAAAGAATAAAACACAATTTCCCAGTAATTATGATTGAAAAGGAAAAGGTTACCACCGATTAATATTCTCAAAATACAAAAATCTACAAATTCCTAAATTGGATAAACGCCTCTTTAAAATTTATCAAAGATAAAATACTCCATATGATATTCAAAAAAGTCAATGTTAAACTTCAATTTGACTCAGAAATTATAGATTATGAAATTGTTACTGGATTGAATCCAAGAATAATGTTGAAATGATAAAGAAGAGGAAGAAGCAGAGAGAGAAGAAGAGATGAACTAAGAGAAAGAGTATTTCATATTAATCTTCTGATCTTTACATAGATAGTGTAGGTATTTATATACATGAAGTAATTGTAGCTAACTAAGCTAATTATAACTAAGTAGGAATAGATTCGTTATTAGTGAGTTAACTAACTCTAAGATTGGTGGTTAGTAACTAACAACCTAACCTATATGAAATTACTAAATTGTCCTTCTTTACTTATGTTATATCTTTCTCTACACTCCCCCTCAAGCTAGGTACTGAAAACACATTAAGAACACCTAGCTTGAAAGAAAGATATCCATGCTGAGCCTTGTTGAGACCTTTGGTTAATATATCTGCTAGCTGCTCCTTCGTAGATATGTATGTTGTTTTGATAAGTCCTTGTACAATTTTTTCTCTGATGAAATGACAGTCGATTTCGATGTGTTTTGTTTTTTCGCGATAGACGGGATTTGTTGCAATCTGAATTGCAGTTTTGCTGTCACTAAACACTTCAACTGGTAATTTGACTTCAACTTCCACTTCTTTTAACAGGCCAATCAACCAAATGAGTTCTGCAACAGTTGTTGCAAGGCTTCTATATTCAACTTCTGCAGAGCTTCTAGAAACAGTAGTTTGTTTCTTGGACTTTCATAATATTAGAGAATCTCCAAACTTGACTAGGTAACCTGAAACAGACTTTCTTAAAAATGGACAAGCTGCCCAATCTGCATCAGAGTATACTGAGATAGTATTGTTTAATTTGCTTGAAAGTAGAATACCTTGCCCTGGGCTGTTTTTGATATATTTGACAACTCTTAGGGCTGCTTCCATATGAGACTTCTTTGGTCTTTGGAGAAATTGACTTTGTGTTTGAACACTAAATGAGATATCTGGCCTGGTCATTGTTAAGTACAAGAGTTTGCCTATCAGTCTTTGATAGGAAGTTAGATCTGCCAGTTCTTCATTCATTTGAACAGTTGACTTGGTTTTCTTTAGATGTTCATCATACTCTATAGTTGTAAGTTTCATATTTGTGTCAAGAGGTGTTATAGATGGTTTAGCAGCTGCAACTCCTGTTTCAGAAATCAGTTCCAGTGCATACTTCCTCTAGTGCATAAGAATCCCTTGTTCAGATCTTACAAATTCTATGCCTAGAAAGTACTTCAATTCCTCTAGATCTTTCATTTTGAAAGATTGTTGTAGATGTGCTTTTGTTTCCTCTATTAGTTTCAGAGAGTCACCGGTCACAAGCATGTCATCTACATAGATTAAGACCATTGTAATACCTTCTGTAGTTCTCTTAAAGAATAAAGACTGATCATGTTGACTTTGCTGGAATTGAGACTTCATTAATGCTTCTGTCAGTTCAGCATTCCATTGTCTAGGAGCTTGTTTGAAACCATATAGAGACTTCACAAGTCTGCATACCTTATTCTCCCCCTGACTTGTGAATCCTTGAGGTAGTTGCATATAAATCTCATCTAGTAAATCTCCCTGTAGGAAGGCATTATATCCATTTGATGTATATGCCAGTGTCTTGCAGCAGCTATAGCTAATATAGTTCTTACAGTTTTCATTTTTATGACAGGAGAGAAAGTTTCTTGATAGTCTATCCCCTCTTTTTGACTGAAACCTTTGGCTACTAACCTAGCCTTAAATCTTTCTATTTCACCAGAAGCCTTGTATTTAATCTTGTAAATCCACTTGCACCCAATAGGAATTTTACCAGTAGGCAGAGTTATAATATCCCATGTATGGTTGTTTTGTAGTGCCTCAATCTCTGCTTTCATTGCATCTATCCATTTAGGGTCCTTTATAGCTTCAGAGTATAGAGTTGGTTCAGTTATATTTGAAGCTGCTGTCAAGTAGGCTTGATATTTAGGAGTTAGATGATCATAAGTTATGAATTTTGATATGGCATATGGTTCATTCTGTTGAGCAATTAATGACACAAAATCTTTCATCCATATAGGTGGTTTCTTTCCTCTTCCTGATTTTCTGACATTTTAGTGGTTGTGAAATTTGATTTCTTTGTTGTATAGCTGAAGTTTGTTGACTGTTAGTCTGAGTAGATTCTATGTGAGTATTCTCATAATGTTGTGTGTATTCTTGTATTACTTTTGACATGATATTATTTTCCTGTTCATTTGAATACATATTATTTTCTGAAGTTGTAGCTTGTATTGTTGAATTTATGTTGTGCAGAAATAAGTCTGTTGTGTTTGGATGAACAAATAAAGATTTATTGTTGTCTTGTTTGTTTCTGAAAGGGAATATGTCTTCTCTAAATTGGACATCTCTGCTTACAAAGAAATTTTTATCTATTAGATCATATAATACATATCCCTTTTGAGTTGTAGCATATCCCATATGTATAGCAGGTTTTGCTCTAGGCATTAGCTTATCATTTTGATTAACTAATTTTGCATAGCACAAACAGCCTATAACATTAAGATGTTGTAATGTAGGTTTCTTATTGTACATCCTTTCATATGGACTTTTATTTCCAATGACAGAGCTAGGTAGCCTATTAATGATATATACTGCAGCAAGAACACAATAACTCCAGAATTTGATAGGTATATTAGCTTGAAATCTTATAGCTCTAGTAAGTTCTAGAATATGTCTATGCTTTCTCTTAGCTACTCCATTCTGCTGAGGAGTATAAGGACATGTTTTTTTGATGAATTACTCCTAGATTCTTAAAGAAGTTCTCACAAACTGAATAAATAAATTCTGTACCATTATCTGTTCTTATTATTTTAATTGTAGTTCCAAATTGAGTTTTGATGAAGGTAAAAAACTGTTGTATAATCACACATACATCAAACTTCAATTTCAGCAAGAAAATCCATGTCATTCTAGAGAAATCATCTACTACAGTTAAAAGAACCTATTACCATCCATAGTAGGAATTTTGTAAGGACCCCATACATCCATATGAACTAATTCAAAACTAGCAACTGTTTTTATACTACTAATAGGAAAGGGTTGCCTTGTTTGCTTTGCACAAGGACATGTAGTACACAGATCTATTTTAGCAGTTATATCTTGTGCATTTGTAGAAAACAACTTCTTGAGAACAGTAGCAGACACATGTCCAAGTCTTCTATGCCAGAGTTCAATATCATTTGAATTAATCTCTTTACTGATTTCTGTCTCCTTAGTGTTTAAACTAAGTGCATTATTTCCTGGTAATTTTTGTCTATTGAGAATCTATAGACCACTATCTTCTTTACCAATCGCTTTCACCCTCCCACTGAAGAGTTCCTGAAATATACAAAAATCAGGGAAGAAAGTAACTGAGCATTTCAGTTCCTTAGTTAATTTAGAGACAGACAAGAGGTTATATTTGAATTGAGGGATGTAAAATACATTAGTTATTTTATCTTGATCGGTTAAAGTACTAGTTCCAATATGAGTAACTTGAGTAGTTTCTCCATTAGGTAGATGTACTTTCTTTGACTGATTTGATTGCATTAGAGAGACTTTATTTAGCATATCTATATCAGCTACCATATGATTTGTTGCTCTTGCGTCTATGATCCATTCTTGTAGACTTTTAGAGGCTAATAAGGCACAAGGAATACCTGCAGCATTAGCTGATGGTGTTGCTGTAGTAGAGGCAACATTAGCTAATGGTGTTGCAGCACTTGAATTGTCTTTATTCAGCAGTTGCACAATATGTTCATACTGCTCTTTTGTGAAAGTGCAATTTCCCATCCAAGGTGTATTTGCCATTTGACCAAAATTCTGAGAATTATTAGTACTCACAGCACTGTTTGTTAATTGAGAATTTTGTAAGAAATTCTCATTCCAATTTCCTCTAGATAACTGATTACCCTGTAAATTGATATCAGACAGCACATTATATGCCCTATGAGTATTTGTGTTCTTCTTTATTGGTCTATATTCTGGAGGATAGCCTATGACCTTATAACAATTTTCTTTAGAATGCCCTTTCATTTTGCACACATCACAGAACAGATTGAAATTTTTCCTGGTTTTCTGATAATTCTCCCCAGTTTTAGTATACATTGCCATTTCAAATTGACTAGTTCCAGATGTTGGATTTGCTCCTAGTACACCAGCATTTGCTGCAACTAATTTCTGGCTCTCATCACTAATCACCATGGCATATGCTTGATTAACCGTTGGCATTGGAATCATGAGCAAGATTTGACTTCTAACCTGGCTTTAGGAATCATTTAGTCCCATCAAGAACTGAAACAACTTCAATTTTTGTAAATGTACAACAAACTCTCTTGATTTTGGACAGCCACACCCAGGTGCAGGAACCAGTGCTTCAAACTCCTCCCACAAATCTTTCAACTTTGAAAAATAAACAGAAACAGATGATGTTCCTTGACTAAGTGTAGCAATTTCTTTATGCAAATTGTATGACCTTGAACCATCCACTTTATCAAATCTTTCATGCAAATCATCCCACACAGCCTTTGCACTTGAAGCATACATTATACCACCAAGTAACCCATTACTCACAGAATTCATCAACCAAGAAAGCACAATAACATTTACTCTTTCCTAATGATTCCACAAATTTTCTGGAAACTTTTCTTTTGTGCATGTGCCATCCACCAAACCCAACTTATTCCTTCCTAATAGTGTCATTCTCATAGATCGAAACCACAGAGAATAGTTTTCAATCCCAGTTAGTTGAAAAGATATGATTTGAGTGCCACTAACGTCTTAAGGGCTTAAAAACAGTGGATGATTGTAATCAATTGCATGCAATCCTCCTTGATTCGAATTTCTAGCTGGAATTATAGGAGTAACACCAGCTGGCTATTCATTCGCCGCCATAGCTATTGAATTTTCTTCAAGATTTGAACGAAGCAAGAGCTGAAGTCAGAACTTCTTCGATTTTGCGGAATTGAAAGTTGGATCGAGATTCAAGCTTATTGAATTAGCTTGATCCGCTTTGATACCATAAAATTGTTACTCGATTGAATCCAAGATAATGTTGAAATGATAAAGAAGAGAAAGAAGCAGAGAGAGAAGAAGGGATGAACTAAGAGAAAGAGTATTTGTGACGACCCAAAGCATCATCACCTGTTTTCTTATTCATTCCGTGCTTCCGAGGCCTTGAAAACCTCATTTGGGTCGTGCGTAGTCCGGGCGCGTAGCCAGAAAGCTTAAATATGATTTCTGTGCGAAAAATGCCAAATTTTGATATTAAATTGAATAAATTTGACTTCGGTCAACATTTTGGGTAAACGGACCCGGACCCGTTATTTGACGGTCCCGGAGGGTCCGTAGGAAAATATGGGACTTGGGCATATGCCCGGAATCAAATTCTGAGGTCCCAAGCCCGAGAAATAAATTTTTGTGTGAAATTGTTTTCTGGAAATGATTAAGGAAAATAAAAATAAAATTTGATTGAAAGACTGTGGTATCGGGCCCGTATTTTGGTTCCGATGCCGGATACAAGTCTTATTTGTAGTATAAGCGCTTTTGTAAAGTTTGGTTGAAATCAGACGTCGTTTGACGTGTTTCGTACTTAAAATGGAAAATTGGTGTTTTATGAAAATTTGGAAGAAATCATGAGTTTTGAGGCTTGATTCGATGTATATGATGTTATTTTGGCGATTTGATCGCGCGAGTAAGTTCGTAGGGTATTTTTGAGGTTGTGTGTATATTTGGTTTGGAGCCCCGATGGCTCGGGAGAGTTTTGGATAGGCCACGGAGCGCATTTTTGAACTTGGAAATTGCTGGTATGATCTGACCTGCAGGCTTTGCATTTGCGAAGCCTGGCTCGCAAATGCGAAGAACCCTTCGCAAATGCGAAGGTGCTCACATTGCACAGGGATCGCAAATGCGATCATAGCATCGCAATGCGAAAGCTGGGACTTTTGCAAATGCGACACTTTTGTTCGCAAATGCGAAGTCCCCAAATAGGCCAATGGTTCGCAAATGCGAACTTTAGTTCACATTTCCCACATCTGCAACCTGCATTTTTCATACTTAGACGAATTTCAAGCCATTTTTCACCCCACTTTCAAAATACAACTCCTTAGGCAATTTTTCAAGAACAAGTTTCATCCCAAATCAATTGTAAGTCGATTTTTACTTAACTCTTTCAATCATTAACATCATTTAACATATTTTCAACTTAAAATCACTGATTTTCATGGGAGAAATTGGGGGTTTTGGGTAGAACCTAGGTTTTCTATAAATTGGGGTTTTGGACCTCAATTTGAGATCCGATTTTAAAACAAATTGCATATTTGAGTTCGTGGGGGAATGGGTAACCGGGTTTTGGTTCGAACCTCGGGTTTTGACCACGTGGGCCCGGGGCGATTTTGGAATTTTTGGGAAAAACTTTGGGAAATTTATTTTTATGCATTCAAATTGATTCATTTAGTGTTTATTAATGTAATTAAGTAATTTGTGGCTAGATTCGAGCGGATTGGAGGTGGAATTTCTGAGTTGAGTTCAAGGCATCGAGGTAAGTGTTTTGTTTAACCCTAGCTTGAGGGAATAGGAGTTGAGTCTTATTTGCTACTTGCTAGTTGTCGAGTACGATGTATAGGCATGGTGACGAGTATCTATACATTGGCGTCTAGCATGACCGTGAGTCCTTATTTTGCAAATAGTTTGGTTGTTGTTATGCCTTCCATGCTTAATTGATGACTTCTATATGTTGTAAAGATCTTGTGAAAGAAATTGAAATCTTTAAACTTCATGGAGTGTTGGCTCGAGTTTAATTACAAATTGCGAAGATATATGAGATGAGTAAATCCTTAGAGCATTGGCTCAAGTGATAATGTGAACTATGAGATGAAAGTGAAAGAAAGAGAAAGAGTTATTGAGATTTTCCCTTGTCGGGACGTTGAGATTATTGATGTTGTACCCTTGCCGGGTTTCAATTGTTTCTTTGTGTTCCCTTGCCGGGATTTTTGTTATTGTTTATTTAATTCCTTGCCCTTGTTTGTGATTGTTGATTGGGTGAGGAAGAGTATTAAAGCATGAAGGTGTGCACTGTTTGTTTATGGTAAGGAAAGAGTGTAAAGCACAAAGGGTGATGCCGTGCGATGTTTGCTTATTATGAGAAAGAGTGTTAAAGCACGAAGGGTGATGCCGTGTTGCACGATGTACCATTCCGTGCCGATTCTATTGATATATGTGAGGAATGAGAGTAAAAGCACGAAGGGTGATGCCGTGCACATGCTATTGCTTGGTGAGAACGAGAGTAAAAGCACGAAGGGTGATGCCGTGCACTGGTTGAATTCTGTTTCATTACATACTATTGAGTTGTGCTGTTTTCCTTTATTACTGGACGACTCTTATTTGGAAATTATTATACTCCCCACAGCATGCTTCCCCTCCCATATTGTTTATCTGTTTTGTATTTCGATTCCGCGGTATATATATATGATATATTGCACAGGTTTATGTGGTAGTCTGGTCTAGCCTCGTCACTACTTCGCCGGGGTTAGGCTAGACACTTACCAGCACATGGGGTCGGTTGTGCTGATACTACACTCTGTGCTATTTTGCACAGATCCAGGTTTCGAGCAGCATCAGCAGCAGCACTAGGGTGGGAGCAGGCCTTCAGTCCGGTGAGACCCGAGGTAGCCTTGCAGGCGTCCGCAGGCCCGGCGTCTCCCTTATTCTCTCTTTTTGGCCTGTTGCCTCATTGTATTCGAGACAAACAACTTATGTTTTCTTTCAGACGTTTGTATTTAGTATTTCTTAGCAGTTCGTGAGTATTGTGACACCAGTCCTGGGTAGAGGCTTGTATTGACTATTCCGCATTTTGATTCAGTTTCTATAATTAAGACTTCCGCTACTATTTAATTTTGTTGTTTTTATATTGTTGCCATGAATTGTTAAAAGGGATTATGTCATAAATGGTAATTAATTAAATCTGGCTTGCCTAGCTTCTACGAGTAGGCGCCATCACGACTCCCGAGGGTGGGAAATCCGGGTCGTGACAAGTTGGTATCAGAGCACTAGGTTACATAGGTCTCACAACTCACGGACAAACTTGGTAGAGTCTGAGGGATCGGTACGGAGACATCTGTATTTATCCCGCAGAGGCTACAGAGTTAGGAAGAAGTTTCACATTTTTTCTTTCTAGTCGTGCGGTTCTGTTTCTCAATGCTAATTGGATTTCTACTATGTTCTTTCGCAGATGGCGAGAACATGCGCTTCTTCATCTACCGATCAGCAGTTCGAGCCCCGGGCAGCTCCCGCTAGGGGCAGAGGGCGAAGACGAGGCCGTGCTAGAGGCCGAGGTAGGGGCAGAGCTCAGCCCCAAGCAGCAGCACCAGCGGCGGAGCCTCAGGTTGACTTTGAGGAGGAGGTTCCGGCCCCAGCCGCAGCAGTTCCGGTGGGCCCAACTCAGGTCCCAGAGGGGTTTATTGCTACCCTAGTTCTTCAGGACGCTTTGGTCCGGTTGGTGGGCCTCATGGAGAGTGTCACCCGAGCAGGATTGCTTCATGTAGCACCAGCCACTTCTTAGGCTGGAGGAGGAGCCCAGACTCTTGCTACGCGTACTCCGGAGCAGGTAGCTCCCCAGGGTCAGATTCCAGTGGCTCATCCAGCTAGCAGTTCAGCCGGGGGTAGTTGCTCAGACCGGCAATGGAGCGGCGATGTCCGCAGATGCTTTGTGGAGGCTGGATAGGTTCACCAAGCTCTTCACTACTACATTCAGCGGTGCTTCTTCTGAGGACCCCCAGGATTTCTTATATAGCTGCCACGAGGTTCTTCGGAACATGGGCATTGTTGAGTCCAATGGAGTTGATTTTGCTGTATTTTGCCTATCTAGATCCGCCAAGACTTTGTGGAGGGATTTCTGTTTAGCCAGACCAGCAGGGTCGCTGTCTTTGACTTGGGATCAGTTTTCAGAGTTGTTTCTGGAGAAGTTTCTCCCCGTTACTCAGAGGGATGCTTATCGGAGGCAGTTTGAGCGCCTCCAGCAGGGTTCTATGACGGTCTCTCAGTATGAGACCCGGTTTATTGATCTAGCTCACCATGATCTTGTCATACTTCCCACCGAGAGAGAGAGGGTGAGGAGGTTTATTGATGGTTTGATTCAGCCGATTCATCTCCAGATGGCTAGGGAGACTGGTAGTGAGATCAGCTTTTAGGAGGCGGCCAATATGGCCCGCCGAGTTGAGATGGTTCTGTCACAGGGGGTGGTCACGGGGGAGACAAGAGAGCCCGTCATTCCGGCAGATTCAGTGGTACCTCATCTGGAGGTAGAGATTCATATGGTAGAGGCCATCCTCCTAGGCCCTTTCAGTCGGCCCTTCAGGTTTCTCACGGTACATCAGGTGGCCGTGGTTCTCAGGCATACCTATCTGATCAGCAGCCCACTCAGATGCACCGCTCAGCTCCTTCAGCGCACCGCCACTAGAGTTTCCGCGTCGGAAACGGCCATTTCAGGTCTGACAGCGCAGAATCAGACATCTAGCAGCCGGAGGGCTGTTACCACTTGTCTGATTACGGTGTCATATTGCCAAGCATTTTTCTCCCCTATCAGTCAGGCAAGCGCGATGACAGTTCTCCGCACGCCCAGAACAGGTAGTTTCTTCGTCTCTGCCCATTGGCTTCTTGGGCCACCAAGGCGCTCCACAGCTAAGCCCAAGCGCATAGCTAGAGGCACGCTCGGAGTACGAGCAGAGCTTCTAGATCGATTGTGCGGCGAGCTATAGATGGTAGAGGTCGATAAGAGGTGGAGGCTCAGACACGCCAGGGCCACTGGTGATCGGAGTGGTCAGCTCCTAGCGAGCAGACGGTGCCCGAATAACTAAGGGGATATGGTTTAGGTAGGTGGCGTGGCCCAGACCCCGTTGTATGCAACTTTCAGCTCACCCAGGGCACCCCCTTCCGATGGTGAGATAACTTCAGGCCATGCAGTCATTCACCAGTGTACCTGGTTCTGGTTTGTGATCGGATGCTCTCGGTACTATTTGATCAAGGGTTTACGTATTTTATGTCTCATCTTATTTCGCACCATGCTTCGGTTCATGCCTAGTGATGCATGGGCGTTCCTGTAAATGTGTCTTACACCGTGGGGGACTATTCGTAGTACCGAGTCCATCGTCGTTCGTGTTGCTTGTAGTGATTGGGGGCTCTTGAGACCCGTGTAGACTTGTTGCTCTTAGATATGGTTGACTTTGATATCATTTTGGGTATGGACTGGTTATCACCCTATCACGCTATCTTGGACTGCCATGCCAAGACTGTGACCTTAGCTTTGCCAGACATACCTCGTTTAGAGTGGAGAGCACTCCAGGTTATTCTACCCGCAGCGTCATTTCGTACGTGAAGGCTTGACGAGGTCGAGAAGGCGGTTGGTCTGGCCTATTTGTGCCTATGTTCCTGACTCCAGTGCTGAGGTTCCTCATATAGATTCTGTGCCTATTGTCCGGGAGTTTCCAGATGTTTTCCCTTCAGACCTGCCGGGTATCCACCCGACAGGGACATTGATTTCTGTATTGATTTGGCTCCGGGCACCCAGCCTATTTCTATCCCGCCATATCGTATGGCCCCGCCGGAGCTGAAGGAGTTAAAGGACCAGTTGCAGGATTTGCTTGAGAAGGGTTTCATTAGACCCTGTGTCTCTCCTTGGGGTGCGCCGGTGTTATTTGTCAAGAAGAAGGATGGGTCAATGATAATGTGTATTGATTACCGGCAATTGAACAAGGTAACGATTAAGAATAAGTATCCACTGCCGAGGATTGATGATTTGTTCGACCAGCTTTAGGGTGCCAGGTATTCTCCAAGATCGACTTGCGGTCTGGCTACCATCAGTTGAGGATTAGGGCATCCGATGTCCCTAAGACAGCTTTCCGTACTCGGTATATGCATTATGAGTTCTTGGTCATGTCGTTTGGGTTGACCAATGCCCCAGCGGCATTTATGGAGTTGATGAACCGAGTGTTCAGGCCATATTTGGACATGTTCGTGATAGTCTTTATTGATGATATTTTGGTGTACTCCTGCAGCCAGGAGGAGCACGAGCAGCACCTTAGAGTGGTTCGTCAGACTCTGAGGGATAGTCAGCTATATGCCAAGTTCTCCAAGTGTGAGTTCTGGCTGAGTTCAGTTGCATTTCTGGGTCACGTTGTATCAGCAGAGGGTATTCAGGTGGACCCGAAGAAGATTGAGGCAGTCAAGAACTGGCCTAGACCAGCATCAGCTACAGAGATTCAGAGTTTCTTGGGGTTCGCAGGCTACTACCGTCGGTTTGTGGAGGGGTTTTCATCTATTGCAGCCCCGATGACCAGGTTGACCCAGAAGGGTGCCTAGTTCAGATGGTCGGACGAGTGTGAGGCAAGCTTTCAGAAGCTCAAGACAGCTTTGACTACGGCACCGGTGTTGGTTTTGCCCATAGGTTCAGGGCCTTTTACCATTTATTGTGATGCTTCCTGTGTTGGTCTTGGAGCAGTGTTGATGCAGGACGGCAAGGTCATTGCCTATGCTTCGAGACAGTTGAAGATACATGAGAAAAACTATCCGGTTCATGATTTGGAGTTGGCAGCCATAGTTCACGCCTTGAAGATTTGGAGGCACTATTTGTATAGCGTGGCATGTGAGGTGTTCACTGACCACAAGAGTCTTCAGTACTTGTTCAAGCAAAAGGAGTTGAATTTGAGGCAGAGGAGGTGGTTGGAGTTATTGAAAGACTATGATGTCACCATTTTATATCATCCGGGGAAGGCCAATGTGGTGGCCGATGCTTTGAGTAGGAAGTCAGCCAGTATGGGCAGTCTTGCTTATATTCCGGTCAGTCAGAGGCCGCTTGCTTTGGATGTTCAGGCTTTGGCCAATCGATTTGTGAGGCTGGATATTTCTGAGCCTAGCCGAGTATTAGCTTGCACGGTCGCTCGCTCTTTATTATTGGAACGTATCCGTGATCGGCTGTTTGATGATCCCCATTTGTGTGTCCTTACAGACACGGTGCAGCGCGGAGGCGCCAGGTATGTTACCTTAGATGAGGATGGTGTTTTGAGATTGCAGGGGCGAGTTTGTGTGCCCAATGTGGATGGACTTCGAGAGTTGATCTTAGAGGAGGCCCATAGCTCCAGGTACTCCATTCATCCGGGCGCCGCGAAGATGTATCAGGATTTGCGGCAACATTATTAGCGGCGTAGAATGAAGAGGGATATTGTGGCATATGTGGCGCGGTGTCTGAATTGTCAGCAGGTTAAGTATGAGCATCAGAGGCCTGGTGGCTTATTTCAGATGATTGAGCTTCCCGAGTGGAAGTGGGAGAGGATCACTGTGGACTTTGTTACTGGACTTCCATTGACCCGGAAGAAGTTCGATGCAGTTTGGGTCATTGTGGATAGGCTGACCAAGTCAGCACATTTTATTCCTGTGGCAGTCTCCTGTTCATCCGAGAGATTAGCTGAGATTTATATCCGGGAGATTGTTCGCCTTCATGGTGTGCCGGCATCTATCATTTCGGATGGGGGTACGCAGTTTACCTCGCGCTTCTGGAGAGCAGTTTAGCGAGAGTTGGGCACACGGGTTGAGTTGAGCACAGCATTTCATCCCTAGACGGCGGTCAGTCCGAGCGAACTATTCAGATTCTGGAGGATATGCTTCGAGCTTGTGTTATTGACTTTGGAGGTTCGTGGGATCAGTTCTTGCCTTTAGCAGAGTTTGCCTACAACAACAGCTACCAGTCGAGCATCCAGATGGCTCCTTATGAGGCTTCGTATGGTAGGCGGTGTCGGTCTCCGATTGGATGGTTCGAGCCGGGAGAGGCTCGGTTGGACAAGGATTTGTCTTATGAGGAGGAGCCGGTAGCTATTCTGGACCGGCAGGTTCATCAGTTGAGATCCAAGAGTTTTACTTCTGTTCGTGTTCAGTGGAGAGGTCAGCCTCCTGAGGTATCAACCTGGGAGTCCGAGTCTGACATGCGGAGTCGTTATCCTCATCTTTTCCCCGACTCAGGTACTTCTTTCTTTTGTCCGTTCGAGGACGAACGGTTGTTTTAGAGGTGGAGAATGTGACGACCCAAAGGGTCATCACCTGTGTTCTTATTCATTCCGTGCTTCCGAGGCCTTGAAAACCTCATTTGGGGTTGCCTCTATTTGCATGCGTAGTCCGGGCGCTTAGCCGAAAAGCTTAAATATGAATTTTGTGAGAAAAATGCTAAATTTTGATATTAAATTGAATAAATTTGACTTCGGTCAACATTTTGGGTAAACAGACCCGGACCCGTGATTTGACAGTCCCGGAGGGTCCGTAGGAAAATATGGGACTTGGGCGTATGCCCGGAATCGAATTCTGAGGTCCCAAGCCCGAGAAATGAATTTTTGTGTGAAATTATTTTCTGGAAATGATTAAGAAAAATGAAAATGAAATTTGATTAAAAGACTGTGGTATCGGGCCCGTATTTTATTTCCGGCGCCGGGTACAAGTCTTATATGTGGTTTAAGCGCTTTCTGTAAAGATTGGTTGAAATCGGACGTCGTTTGACGTGTTTCGGACTTAAAATGGAAAATTGATGTTTTATGAAAATTTGGAAGAAATCATGAGTTTTGAGGCTTGATTCGATGTATATGATGTTATTTTGGCGATTTGATCGTGCGGTAAGTCCGTAGGGTGTTTTTGAGGTTGTGTGTATATTTGGTTTGGAGCCCCGAGGGCTCGGGTGAGTTTTGGATAGGCCACGGAGTGCATTTTTGAACTTGGAAATTGCTGATATGATCTGACCTGCATGCGAAGCCTGGCTAGCAAATGCGAGCTCGCAAATGCGAAGAACCCTTCGCAAATGCGAAGGTGCTCACATTGCACAGGGATCGCAAATGCAATCATAGCATCGCAAATGCGAAAGCTAGGACTTTCGCAAATGCGACACTTTTGTTCGCAAATGCGAAGTCCCCAAATAGGCCAATGGTTCGCAAATGCGAACTTTTGTTCGCAATTCCCAAAGTAGCAGGTCGAGGTTCGCAATTGCGAACCCCAGTTCGCATTTCCCACATCTATAACCTGCATTTTTCATACTTAGACGAATTTCAAGTCATTTTTCAACCCACTTTCAAAATACAACTCCTTAGGCGATTTTTCAAGAACAAGTTTCATCCCAAATCAATTGTAAGTCGATTTTTACTTAACTCTTTCAATCATTAACATCATTTAACATATTTTCAACTTAAAATCAATGATTTTCATGGGAGAAATTGGGGGGTTTGGGTAGAACCTAGGTTTTCTATAAATTGGGGATTTGAACCTCAATACGAGGTCCGATTTTAAAACAAATTGCATATTTGAGTTCGTGGGGGAATGGGTAACCGGGTTTTGGTTCGAACCTCGGGTTTTGACCACGTGGGCTCGGGGGCGATTGTGGAATTTTTGGGAAAAACTTTGGGAAATTCATTTTTATGCATTCAAATTGATTCAATTAGTGTTTATTAATGTAATTAAGTAATTTGTGGCTAGATTCAAGCGGATTGGAGGTGGAATTTCGGGGTAAAGCCATAGTTGAGGCTTGAGTTGAGTTCAAGGCATCGAGGTAAGTGTTTGGTTTAACCATAGCTTGAGGGAATAGGAGTTGAGTCTTAATTGTAACTTGTTAATTGTCGAGTACGATGTATAGGCATGGTGACGAGTATCTATACATTGGTGTCTAGCATGACCGTGAGTCCTTATTTTGCAAATAGTTTGGTTGTTGTTATGCCTTCCATGCTTAATTGATGACTTATATATGTTGTAAAGATCTTGTGAAAGAAATTAAAATCTTTAAACTTCGTGGAGCGTTGGCTCGAGTTGAATTACAAATTGTGAAGGTATATGAGATAAGTAAATCTTTGGAGCATTGGCTCGAGTGATAATGTGAACTATGTGATAAAAGTGAAAGAAAGAGAAAGAGTTATTGATCTATTCCCTTGCCGGGACGTTGTTGATTATTGAACATTTTCCCTTGCAGGGATGTTGAAATTGATGATGTTGTACCCTTGCCGGGATTTAATTGTTTTATTGTGTTCCCTTGCCGGGATTCCTATTATTTTTTTTTATTCCCTTGCCCTTGTTTGTGATTGTTGTTTGGGTGAGGAAGAGAGCAAAGCACGAAGGGTGATGCCGTGCATTGTTTGTTTATTGTGAGGAAAGAGTGTAAAGCACGAAGGGTGATGCCGTGCATTGTTTGTTTATTGTGAGGAAAGAGTGTAAGGCACGAAGGGTGATGCCGTGCACTGTTTGCTATTGTGAGGAAAGAGTGTAAAGCACGAAGGGTGATGCCGTGCCGCACGATGTACCATTACGTGCCAATTCTATTGATTATATGTGAGGAAAGAGGGTAAAAGCACGAAAGGTGATGCCGTGCACATTTTGTTATTCTAATTGCTTGGTGAGGATGAGAGCAAAAGCACGAAGGGTGATGCCGTGCATTTGTCTTTGATTTTCCTGATTTCTTTGCTGATAATTGAGCTATGTTGTCCTTTACTTCTATTTACTGATTTTCTTGTCGTTATCAGCTCAAGTGCATTACTTGTCTTATTCCATTATTTTTGTGATTCTTTACGTTGACATTTCCCTTTCTCGTGTTACTTGTTATTATTGAACCAAGGTGTCCTTGCGCAACATTATGTCTTGAATTTATGTCTTAATTGCTACATGATTATGTGACCTAATTGCTACGTGACATTCAACATATAAATTACTAAATTGCCTAATTGCCCCCTTATAATCCATAATTAATTGCTATTTGTCATTATTTGTTTTCCTTAGTAAATCATAAATTTTGTGTACTTGTTGTCTTATGAACTCGTATTAATTGTTGCGTTTGTTAGAGTAAATTTTCTTTTAGAGGAACTGTTGATTTATTGAAATGGGAGCGGGTGGTACGCCTACCACGAGCGATATTGAAATGGGAGCGGGTGGTACGCCTACCACGAGATATTGAGAAATGGGATCGGGTTGCACGCCTGCAACAAGATGAGTTGAATATGAAAGTTGCCTTATCTTTTCATTTTCTGCTAGAAGTTAAATTNTTATTATGAGAAAGAGTGTTAAAGCACGAAGGGTGATGTCGTGCTGCACGATGTACCATTCCGTGCCGATTCTATTGATATATGTGAGGAATGAGAGTAAAAGCACGAAGGGTGATGTCGTGCACATGTTATTGCTTGGTGAGGACGAGAGTAAAAGCACGAAGGGTGATGCCGTGCACTGGTTGAATTCTGTTTCATTACATACTATTGAGTTGTGCCGTTTTTCCTTTATTACTGGACGACTCTTATTTGGAAATTATTATACTCCCCACGACATGCTTCCCCTCCCATATTGTTTATCTGTTTTTTATTTTGATTCCGCTGTATATATACATGAAATTGCACAGGTTTATGTGGTAGTCTGGTCTAGCCTCGTCACTACTTCGCCAGGGTTAGGCTAGACACTTACCAGCACATGGGGTCGGTTGTGCTGATACTACACTCTGTGCTATTTTGCACAGATCCAGGTTTCGAGCAGCAGCAGCAGCACTAGGGTGGGAGCAGGCTTTCAGTTCGGTGAGACCCGAGGTAGCCTTGCAGGCGTCCGCAGGCCCGACGTCTCCCTTATTCTCTCTTTTAGCCTGTTGCCTCATTGTATTCTAGACAAACAGCTTATGTTTTCTTTCAGACGTTTGTATTTAGTATTTCTCAGCAGTTCGTGAGTATTGTGACACCAATCCTGGGTAGAGGCTTGTATTGACTATTCCGCATTTTGATTCAGTTTCTATAATTAAGACTTCCGCTACTATTTAATTTCGTTGTTTTTATATTGTTGCCATGAATTGTTAAAAGGGATTATGTCATAAACGGTAAATAATTAAATCTGGCTTGCCTAGCTTCTACGAGTAGGCGCCATCACGATTCCCGAGGGTGGGAAATCCGGGTCGTGACAGTATTTCATATTAATCTTCTGATCTTTACATAGATAGTGTAGGTATTTATATACATGGAGTAATTGTAACTAACTAAGCTAATTATAACTAAGTAGGAATAGATTCGTTATTAGTGCGTTAACTAACTCTAAGATTGGTGGTTAGTAACTAACAACCTAACCTATATGAAATTACTAAATTATCCTTCTTCACTTATGTTATATCTTTCTCTACAGATTATAAATTTAAGTGAATGTATGGTCATTAATTAAGCGAGAAAATTTAACCACGTGTTGCATTTTCTATTCCTATTTTGGCTGTTACAACTAACATGTCACAAGGGATAATATTTGTCAGTTTTATCTGTTACTAGTACTTAATATTCTGATTGAGGAGGTGTGCGCAATTCTCTTCCAAGTGCTAACAACACAAGAGAATGGTTTTATGATGATTAAAATGATTAAAGGCGTTAGCGATCTGAGTTTTCATGTAATCAATATTGATAGTGCCATCTAGTTTAAAAGCACATGACAATTGCTTTCAATAATGCGTCCAAGTGTCATGGAAAAATCCACAAATTTCTCCCACACAATGAATTAATGAATAGTTGATAATTAGGAGTGTCTTTAGTGCACCTGATAATCTTTGAGACAATCGGTACAGATTTTAGAATGTAATATATACGGTAAGAGTTAATTTATATACATCGTCAAAAAACATTTACACTTTCAAATCACATTACACATATAGCAGGTAACCTATCTTATTTTTAAGATTACGAATTTCACAAAAAAATTATCCCAATTTCTGATCACCCTCTATCCAATTTACTTTTTGTGATATATATATATATATATATATACACGAGATTGTGCAGGATGTTTAAGATGTCAATTAGTGTAGTGATGATGAAAAAAAACTAAAATAATGGCAGGTTAACATCATTTCAAAATTAAAATTAAAATAGCTTAATGAATTTAAATTATCAAAGTTTTGAAAGTAAAAAGAACAATTCAATACGTTCCAAAACAAAAAATGTTGGGTGTGTGTGAATAAATTCCCACATGGAAAGTAGAAAAAATTAATGATTCTACTTATAAGGAGTTGGATACTCTTAATGGTCTAAGACTTTTGGGGAAAACCGTGCGGGTCTGGCTCAAAGCGGACAATATCACACCATTTTAAGAGTATCTTCAAGCCGTTTTAGCCCAATAAAAAGAGTGTCACAAAAAATTGGCCAAATAGAGTGAAACGCTTTAATCATATTGTTGTGGGGAATCCATGGTGTATACGATCGAAATCGGGCTCGTCTATTGCATGACAAGTCGGGACTGAAACATGATGGGTTGAAGATCGACCTCGGATTATATCGAACCAAGGCACGAAGTCAGAGCATACGTCTTCAAGATCATCGAGCCCGTGACTCCGGAACCGACCCCGACTCCGAACGGGATTGAGGAAACATTATCAGACCAAATGACGGAAGGCCAAAATATCCGCAATCAGTCGGATATCACGGTGAAAATCTCTGCACGTATCAAGGAGAGACCGATTAGTTAGCAAATCATGAGGTTTTTTTACCTTTTATAGAATTGTATCTAGAGTAGGACTCCCCTAATATATAAAGGGGGGTCTGATTATTTGTAATACATATTGTAACACGCATCCCAAAGCAACACACTGTTATTTCTAATTCTTGTTACCTTATCATTCTGTTCCGGCATCGATTGAGGCACTTTTAGACACGAGGTTGACCAACCTTCAAGGCTAACACTGTTCAACTCGTGTGGTTTGCATTACATTTTTGTCATTGATTTCAATATTAATATGTTTTCTCAATTTGCATCAAATTATATCATGTATCCTTAAAACCGCGTATAAACTCAATTGTTATCGGATTTTGAGGATAAACAGTTTGGCGCCCACCGTGGGGTTAAGGATAATAGTGGTTATTTCATACAAACTTTCATAACACACACTATTTTACAGTTGTTCATTGGAGTGTCTTTGATTCCAGGATCAAAATGTCAAACTCTCAGTCATCACCCTTACATGTTGACAATTATTTCGGCCACCACGACGAAAATGATAACGTAGCACATGGGAACGACGTACCCCTAGTCGATCTCGATGAAGCCCCGGCTGCAGAACCAATCGACGTCAGCTTACATTTAGCCATCAACGCAAATTTTGCCACCGATCCTGAGGACAACGCCCGTAGGGATGTTCGATTAGTTACTCAAAGCACACATGGTGGTGAAGATGGCGGATCAAATTGCGGGTGATAGTCGAAATGTTACAGCTCAACAGGCGGCGATAGCCGAACTCTAGAACTAGAGGTGCCCACCGAGTAGGATTGAGCCCGAGCCATCCCAAGAAGTTGTCCACTGTGTTGAATCAGACTCTAGGAGATCGAACGAGAAGGAATTGGGGACCAATCCTGTAATCATGAAGATGCTCGAGGAACTGACAAAACAAATTGAGTCGGGGGAGAAGAAGATCGAGGCAAACAACAAGAAGGTGGAAACCTACAATCCAGGGTCGACCAAATCTCGAGAGCACCGCCGATATTGAAGGGCCTGGACTCCAAAAAGTTTGTGCAGAAACCTCTTCCCCCAAGCGCGCTTTCCCAAGCTGACCCTTAAGAAGTTCCTCATGCCCGAGATTCCTAAATACAATGGAACGACCAACCCGAACGAGCATGTCACCTCTTACACATGTGCCATCAAAGGGAAAGATCTAGAGGAAGATTAGATCGAATATGTCTTACTTATGAAATTCGAAGAGACCCTGTCAAAGGGAGCTATGATATGGTATCACAATTTACCACCTAATTCTATTGACTCATTTTCTATGCTTGCAGATTCTTTCGTGAAGGCACACGCCGGGGCCATCAAGGTCGAGACCAGGTTGTCAGACCTTTTCAAGGTAAGGAGAAGGACAATGAAATGCTCAGAGAATTTGTGTCTCAATTCCAAAAGGAACGTATGGACCTACCGCTGATCGCTGATGAATGGGTCGTTCAAACCTTTACCTAAGGACTCAATGTTCGAAGCTCGATGGCTTCATAGCAGCTCAAGCAGAATCTAATAGAGTACCCGACTGTTACTTGGGTCGACGTGCATAACCGGTACCAATCAAAGATCAGGGTCAAAGATGGTCAACTTGGGGCTCTTTCCGGGTCCGTTTATACTGTCAGACCCGTCGATAGAATCAAGAGAGATATTAACGAGAACCGAGGTCAAACAGAAAACGATACTAGCAATAAAATGGAGATCGTAGAAGCAGCAGATCTGGGCAAAGTTCTATGCGAACTGAAAGGAGAAGCGATCGAGGTCAGAGCTCTCGAGGGCTCATGAGCAAGAATGGCTTCGACAGGCCTATCGGACCTAAAGAAGCACCACAATTATCGGAACACAACTTTAATATTGACGCGACTGTTATCATATCGGCTATCGGACGCATCAAAGATACCAAATGGCCTCAACCTTTACAATCCAATCCAGCCCAAAAAAATCCCAACCAAATGTACAAATATCATGGCACTCATGGCCATAGAATGGAGGATTGTCGATAGTTGAGAGAAGAAGTAGCCTGGTTATTCAACAGCGGGCACCTTCGAGAATTTTTGAGCTACCGAGCCAAGAAATATTTCAGAAATAGGGACTCTAACAAACAGACTGAACCGGAAGAACCTCAGCAAGTTATCAACATGATCATCGGAGAAGTCGATGTCCCTCAAGTATCGATGTTAAAACGAACCAAAGTGTCCATCACAAGGGAAAACAGACTCGAGATTACATACCGGAAGGAACCTTGTCTTTCAGCGACGAGGACGCAGAGGGGATCGTGCAACCTCACACGATGCTTTGGTAATATCTGTACTCATAAATAAATCTCGAGTTAAGCTTGTATTAATTGATTCAAGTAGCCCGGCCAACATCTTCCGATCGAGAGTCGTAGAACAACGCGGTCTACAAGATCAAATCGTACCCGCAGTCCGAGTTTTGAACGCATTCAACATAGCATGTGAAACACTAAAGGGGAAATAACATTATCGGTCCATGCTGCCGGGACCATCCAGGAGGCCAAGTTTTATGTGATCGAAGGCGACATGAGATACAATGCCCTGTTCGGAAGGCCATGGATTCACAACAAGAGAGCGGTGCCCTCAACTCTTCACCAAGTGTTTAAATTCCCAACGCCTGGAGGGATTAAAACGATCTACGGAGAACAACCAGCCATAAAGGAGATGTTTTCAGTCGATGAAGTAATTCTGATATCAACACTCTCGTCATCAAAGAAACCAAGTTCGAAAGAAAAACAAGAGGCCAAATAGCAATCACCGATGCCGGCCTCGACCTACAAGCAGGGGACTGACGAAGACGATGATTACGGGGTTCCCCGATCCTATATAGTCCCTGATAATTCTAACGCTACCAAATCAACGGTCGAAGAGCTGGAGCAGGTCATATTGATCGAATATCTGCCCGATCGAAAGGTATACCTAGGCACGGGGTTAACTCCCGAGCTCAGGAAAAAACTCATTCAATTTCTTATAGCTAACATGGATTGGTTCGCTTGGTCCCATCTTGACATGACAGGGATCCCCCCGGAAATAACCACTCACAAGCTAAGCTTGGACCCGAAATTCCATCCGGCCAAGAAGAAAAGAAGGCCCCAGTCCGAGATCAAACACGTTTTAATCAAGGACGAGGTAACTAAAATCCTTAAAATAGGGTCCATTCGGGAGGTTAAATACTCGGATTGGTTAGAAAACGTAGTGGTAGTCCCTAGAAAGGGGAACAAACTAATAATGTGTGTAGGCTATAAGCATTTGAACAAAGCTTGTCTGAAGACTCCTTCCCTCTGCCTAGCATCGATCGCATGATCGATGCCATGGCCGGCCACGATATCCTTAGCTTTCTCGATGCCTATTCCGGATACAACCAAATACGGATGGACCCGGATGATAAGGAGAAAACCTTCTTCATTACCAAGTACGGCACGTACTGCTATAACATGATGCCATTCGGACTGAAAAACGCCGGTGCCACTTATCAACGCCTAGTAAACTGGATGTTTGAGGAATAAATAGAAAATCGATGGAGGTTTATATTGACGACATGTTGGTTAAGTCCCTGAGAGCAGAGGACCATTTAAAACACTTGCAGGAACCTTTCAGCATTTTGAAGAACTACAATATAAAGCTGAACCCGGAAAAGTGTGTGTTCGGAGTTGGATCAAGTAAATTCTTCGGGTTCATGGTATCCAACCGAGGAATCAAGATCAACCTCGAAAAAATCAAAGGCATCGAAGATATCACGGTCGTGGCCGACGTAAAGGTCGTCCAAAGATTAACTGGACGCATAGCCGCTGTCACACCTCCTTTTTTCTGAGGGAATAGGAAGTTTTTCCAATTAAAGTGACATTATTCAAAATGAGATTATTTATTTAATTTAGAGTAGCCACTTGGGATAATTATTATGGTGTCCCAAGTCACCGATTTATTTTAAAATCCGGAATCGAGGAAATTGACTCTTATTTATGGTCCGCAAATACAAAAGATCGTGTAAGGAATTCTGTTAACCCGGGAGAAGGTGTGAGGCACTCGCGAGTTCCGTGATTTTAGCACGGTCGCTCAACTATTAATAATTGGCCTAATTATCTGATTTATTACATGTTTAAAGCCTATTGTGCATTTTACTTTCTAACTGCTTTTAATTATTTTAAACAATTACAGAGTTTATTTAAACAAGTCGCGGTGTCGCGCACTTGTTATTTTTGTACACACCGCAAATCACGCCACGTGAAGCGCACCCGTGATTTACAAAATATTTATTTTATTATTATTTGAAGTTATGGTCGAGTCGCGTGAAACGCACACTCGAATTGGAGTTTACGTATCCCGACTACGCCACGGGAACCATACCCATAGTCGCGATGATTTATTTACACGCCTAAAGCAAACTAGGATGCTTGAAAGCTTCTCCTAAACTAATTTGAGATTGGTGTAAGGTCATGAGTTATGCAATGAATTTGTGAAGAGGGGTGTATGATCATGATGTTGTTGGGCTGGACAAAATTTACTTTGGCCCATTTCTAGTTTCAATACATTTAGAAATTGACTCATGCTGAATTCCATATTTATAATCATAATTGACTCATATTAAGTAGCTGAGCAACCTACCTCCCGTACAAAACCCAAAGCAAGAAACAAGAAAATGATGTTTGCTAACACAAAGATATTTTACTGTATTGGAACAAACTAGCTAGATTCAAATGGCGCAAAATCATGTCGCGCAAACAAACCCTTCAGCACATTAGGCAGCCAAACGACACAAAATAAGGTGAGCAATTCAAAAGTCCTGTGCTCAAGTAGAAACTAGTAACTTCAATTACAGCAAACATTATAGGCATTTGAAATCATGGATGAAACTCGTAAAAACACCAATGAACGTAGCTAAATAGTCTAAGTACCAAATTTAAAATCAGATTATTACATTAGGCAAAAGCTTTCTCAACAGTACAATAATAGTCGTAACAAAATGAAGCACTATAATCACAACTCTAAAAAAAAGAATTAAAACTAAAAAAAATATAATCTGCTATTGAATCTCCATTGCTTCCCCCCAATTCTTCATCATAGATCGAGAAACTCAAGTCCAACCTCTCTTAGGTATTCCATGTATGTACAACATGCATTTACAATCATTCATGACAAAGCAGAACATTAGTAAGATATGAGATTCCAAATTGTCAGCATGCTCTATTATAAGTAGTGAGTATCAGGAATAACTAAGATAGCCTGGGAGTATTTTTAGTCCAAAACCATAGCATAAATAGACATGAACTGATGCCAAATAAAGAACTCGTAGTTTATCTATCACAACAAACACAAACTTTCTGGAATTAAACACAAACATGAAATCAAACGAAAACGGCTTCATTTGCACGTTAGTAGGAATTACAAAGGGAGTTCGACATACCTAGCAACTGAAAAAAACTAAAGTGAACAACCAAATAAAGGTCTTAAGCAGAAAAATGATGGAATTCAGCTAAAGTTTGACAATGAACAACAATGAATAACAGGAATCAAAGCAGGATTGAACTTCCAAACCCAGAACAACGACACCAAATAGTAGGAATTGAAGTGAACTGAGCCGATTTCTCTCTCTTTTTCTAGTCTCTTTTCGATGCCTTTTCTTAAGATTAAAATAGAAAAATTGGAATGCTCGAGAAATTGTAAAATCAGAGTCAAGGTTAATGAAGGAAGATTTTTCTGAAGAATGCCAGCCTCGTTCTGTTCTCTCCTCCCTTTTTTTAATGTGCAGGGGGTCCCTATATATAATATAAGGGTGTGCCCCTATGAGAGAAAAAAATTAGAGAGGTGTGAGGGAATCTGTCAACATGTATTTAGGGAATAGTGCATCTTTTCTTAACTAAAAATGAACAGCTGTTCTATTTTAACATTTTTCTAACAGCTGTCCCTTTTAACTTCTAAATTTAGTCCCTTTTACCCCAATCTGACCTAATTGTTGCATTTAGTCTCTCTCTTATCTATAGAACTTTCTCAACAACCTAACAAAATATTCCTGGATTTTCCAATTCAATTGTCTCCCTTATCGAACTTTAGTAATTACAAACAAACACCTAAAGAAACGCCTAAGGATTAAACTAGAAGAAAAAAAAGAAAAAGAAAGGAGAAGTAATACAAAGACTAAAACAATTAACCGCAATCCAATTAATTCAAAACGTGATTAAACGAATTCAAACAAAACAGACCACTATCAATGTAAACGACGGTTTAGCAAATCTAAACTAGGTCTAACCAAAAATTTAATCTAAGGCTAATGCGGTCAAACAACAACTAACCAACGACCTTAATTAAATGGTTTGGTTGGGTGAAATCTGAGCATAAGGGAGGAAGAAAGAAAAGAAAAGAAATAAAGAAGAAAAGAAAATAATATACCTATCGAGCGACATTGTAGGAGAAGTGGCCGTCCGATGAAACTTGAACGGATTCCGGCATCTTCGAGATAAGCTGAAATTAGTGTTAATCGAATGTTCTTGTTGAGAACAAATGATTAACACAAATTTCAGGTCAAATTGATTCTGGAATCAACTTAAAATGACAAAGGATGGACTAGGGTTTTTGGCGTTGTCACGACCCGAATTTTTCACCATCGGGATCGTGATGGCGCCTAACATTGTACTCGCTAGGCAAGCCAACGTTTCAGAATATCCTACCTTTTTACTTTATCTTTCAAATATTTAAGACTTAACAAAATAAACCAGTGAAACAAATGTGGAAAAAAATAATTTAAAAGCTTAACTTTACACAATAATGAAAACCCAAGTAACATCCACCCAGAACTGGTGTCACAATCTCACGGACCATCTACGAATACTACAAATAATAGTCTGAACAAAGAAATACACATCTGTCTCGGAAATAGATAAAATAGAAAGTAAAACATGATAGAAGGGGACGCCAAGGCCTACGGACTCCTGCAGGACTACCTCGGGTCTCCACTGGACCGAAGGCAGCAACCTCAAACTACGGTCCGTATGGTCCAGCACTGGGATTTGCACAAAAAGTGTTGAGTGTAGTATCAGTACAACCGACCCCATGTACTGGTAAGTGCCGAGCCTAACCTCGACGAAGTAGTGACGAGGCTACGGCGGGCCATAACAATATATAAATATAACCTGCAACAGTTTATAATAACAGAACAAAGGTATAGAATGAAAAATAAACGGAACTTGCATTAAAGAAACACAGGACTCATCCATTCTACTAGTATCCAACTATAACCAATCCTTAGGGAGTTTTCAATATCTCGGTAATAGACGTCAATAGAAAAAATTGCCAAAAACCATAACTGATGCGGCATGCATCCCGATCCCACCATATAAACAATAACAATATCAATATTCCAACAATAACAGTATCAATATTCTCCCTTATTCCTCCTTGTTGCGGCGGGCAACCCGATCCCACCTGTCCTCCCTTATTACTCCTCAACACATATCACCCTTATTCCTCCTGTTGCGGCACGCAACCCGATCCCACTTGTCCACCCTTGTTAGTCCTTGTTGCGGCGTGCAGCCCGACCCCACCAGACAATCACAATTCTCCCTTATTCCTCCTGTTGCGGCGTGCAACCCGATCCCAACATATGTATGTATCAACACCAATAACAAAGAATATATACAAGGTGTCTCACAAGTTAACTCAATTTTCACAATTCTTATACTACAAACTACACAATGGAATATCACTACGATTATGAAACTTAACTCATTAAAACAAATCAGGGAGACCAACCAATGTGCACCATAAGGCACCAATGAATCCATATAAGCCAATGGGGTAATAAAATGAAGCTACGAAACCATTAATACCTCAACGGGAATATCAACAATTAACATGAAGCAATTAAATAATTCAATAAAGAGAACAACAGTTAACATGAAGCAATAAGACATGAAAACATTTATGATCAAGTAGCAATTAAGGCAGGAAAGCAAGATATAAGGGGAAACGAGGAAAGGAAACGGGCTAAACAAGTAATTTGGTGGCGCATAGGTACTCGTCACCACACCTATATGCCACACACATGATATTTCACATAGAAAGCAAGTCGGGGATCCCTAGTCCCTCAAGTCAAGGTTAGACCAAACAATTACCTCAAGCCAACGGACAATTCAACACTCAACCACCGATTTACCTCTCGATTCCACCACCAATTCACTTGTATCTGGCCATAATTAATTTAACATCAATAAATTCTAATTAAACCAATTCTAATGCATGAATATGAATTTCCCAATGTTTTCCCCCAAAAAGTCAAAACCCGACCCCGGGCCCGCTTGCTCAAAACTCGAAGTTCGGACCAAACCCGATTACCCATTCACCCACGAACTCAAATATACAATTAATTTTGGAATCCGACCTCAAATTGAGGTCCAAATTCCCAAAATTTGAAAATCCTAATTTCTACCCAAGAACACCCAATTTTGCCATGAAAAATCCTAGATTTTGAAGTGAAATCATGTAAAAAGATGAATTAGATTGAAGAAGATGAGTTAGAAATCACTTACTTATGATTTGGGGAAGTTTGTGTCTTTGAAAAATCGCCTAGGGATGTTTAGGGTTTGAGAGAATTGAAAAATGATGAAAACCCCGTCTGGAATCTCACTTAACAGGTCGCAGTTATCACAATGACGATCAGGGGTTCGCAATTGCGAACCCTTTGAATTACTACTGCCTTCGCATTTGCGATGAATATGTCGCATTTGCGACAGAAGGGCCTTCGCAATTCCGACCAGAAGTTCGCATTTGCGAGGGTGGCCTGCCCAGACCTGGTTCGCATTTGCGACATTATTGTCGCATTTCCCAGGCCTGTTCACATCACAATTGCGAAGCCTCATCTCGCAATTGCGAGATCAGAAGCCTGTGCAAGAATACCAGATGCATCAGCTGAGTTTCCTAAGTTCTAATCACTCCGTGGCCTATCCAACACTCACCCGAGCCCTAGGGGCTCCAAACCAAACATGCACGCAAGTCTAAAAACATCATACGGACTTGCTCATGTGATCAAATCAACAAAATAACATCAACAACTATGAATTTAGCCTCAAATTCATGAAATTCTTAAGAACATTAAAATTTTCTATTTTCTCAACTAAGGGTCTGATTTATACCAAATCAACTCTGATTCTTACCAAATTTCACAGATTTGACTTAATTATTAATATAAACCTGTACCGGGCTCCAGAACCATAATACGGCCCTGATGCCGTCAAGATCACACACCATTTCATTTCTAAAAATCCTTATATTTTCCAGCAAACAATTTTCTTTAAAAATTCTTTTCTCGGGCTAGGGACCTCGGAATTCGATTCTGGGCATACGCCCAGTCCCATATTTTACTGCGGACCCTACAGAAACGTCAAATCACGGGTCCGGGTCCGTTTACCAAAAATGTTGACCGAAGTCAACTTTAATCAATTTTAAAGGCCAAATTAAATATTTTTCTTAAATATCACATAAAAGCTTTTCGAAAATGCGCCCGGACTGCGCACACAAATCGAGGTGAGACAAAAAGATATTTTTAAGGCCTCGAAACACAGATTTGACTTCTAAAAAAAGAGATGACCTTTTGGGTCATCACATGCGTTTTTCAAATTTGAAATTCATGGGGCTTGGGTGTTTTTTTCGGGAAATTAGTGAGGGATTTGGACCGAGGGGACGATGGAGGTTGTATGGTTAGAATTTGGAATTGTTTGGAGCTCTGGCCGCCGGCTACACAGATTTGGGGGAAATTAGGCGGCTAGGATTTTGGGCTTGAGAGAGATGAGAGGGAAAGGAGTTGAGGTCTTTGGGGTTTTGGGGGTGGGGGTGGGGGTCTAACAGATATAAGGGATTAGAATGGGGGTTCCGGGCCGTCCGATCAAGGGGAATGGAGGGTTGAGATCAAGTTTAACCAAACGGTGTTTGGTTTATAAGGGTGTGGATCGGATAGGGGGTGGGTTTGAGCTGGGGTGAAATTATGAAGTCTTTGGGCCACTAAGGCCAACCCAATTTAAATAACTAACAACCTCTTTCTTTTCTTTGTTTTTTCTTTCTTTTTCTTTGATTTTAAAATTCTAATTGAATTAATTAAAATCCTAAACAAACTAAATAAAATCCTTAATTAGACTCTAACTTAATCTATTTTGTAAAACTAACCTTACTTATTTTCCATTAACTTAAAACTAAATAATTTAAAACTAAAAGCTAAAATGTAGACATGACCATTGTATTTTTGTAATTTTCGTTTAATGATGCAGCTAATAAACATAGTAAAATTCTAAAAATTTAAATAAAACGTAAAATGCTAAGCAATAAAAATTTGGACATTTTTGTGATATTTTCCATGATTTTTGAAATATTAAATATGCACAAAATGCATCAAAATGCAAATAATTAACAAGAAATTCCTAAAAGTTTTATAAAAATTAAAAATAATTAGAATAAGTCTATTTTTATGGATTTTGTAGGAGTGTTTTTTGTGAGGCAAAAAATTACGTGCTCACAGGCGATTCATCTCGAGATCGGATAAGAGTCACCGATTCTTGTCGCTGCTATAAAAGAAGAACAACTTTTCATGGACCCCGGAATGTTAACGGGACTTGGAGGAACTCAAACGGTATTTATGGAGCCCACCGTTACTTCATACACCAAAAGTAGATGAGCAATTGTACTTGTATTTGGCAGTATCGGAAACAGCGGTATGTGGATTCCTGGTTCTAGAAGAACAAGGCAAGCAATTTCCAATTTACTATCTTAGCAGGACCCTACGAGAGGCCGAGTCTAGGTACCCTCACCTGGAAAAACTGGTGCTCGCTTTGCTAAGCGCCTCTAGGAAACTAAAACCTTATTTTCAGTGTCACCCTACATGTGTTGTATCAACTTACCTGTTGCAAAATATTATGCACAAAACCGAGCTCTCGGGACGATTGGCCAAATGGATCGTTGAAATCAGTGGGTACGATATTGAATATCGTCCTCAAACAGTCATCAAATCTCAAATTTTGCCAGATTTCATGGCCGACTTTACGCTGGCCCTAATACCCGAGGTAAAATGAGAATTGTTAGTAAATTCGGGGACGTCGTTAGGAATCTGGGCCCTTTTTACAGATGGTGCCTCGAACGCGAAAAGGTCCGGACTTGGAATCGTTTTAAAGCCACCTACAGGAAATGTAGTTGGACAATCTATTAGGACTGTAAAATTGACTAACAACGAGGCCGAGTATGAGGTTATGATTATAGGTCTCGAACTAGCCAAATTCTTGGGGCGGAGGTGATGGAAGCTAAGTGCGACTCTCTCCTCGTGGTAAACCACGCTAATGGAACATTCGAGGTTAGAGAAGAACGAATGCAAAGATACCTAGATAAGTTGCAGGTAGAATTACATCGGTTCAAGGAGTGGACCTTACAACACGTACCCCGAGATCAAAATAGTGAGGCCGATGCCCTTGCTAACATAAGATCATCGGTCGAGGAAAATGAGCTTAATTCGGGAGCGGTATTGCTACACATAAGATCACTGGTAGAAGAAGGTCATGCCGTGATAAACTCTACAAGCTTGACTTGGAATTGGAAAAACAAGTATGTAGAATATCTGAAGACCGGAAAACTACCTTCGGATCCAAAAGAATCGAGGGCCCTCCGTACAAAGGCAGCCCAGTTTTGTCTGTCCGATGATGAAACGTTGTTCAGGAGAATGTTCGATGGCCCAATGGAAATATGTCTAGGACCAGGAGATACCGATTACGTTCTGAGGGAAATTCAAAATGGTACCTTGGGAAATCATTTGGGCGCCGAATCATTGATTTGAAAGGTGATTAGAGCAGGTTATTACTGGATCGACGTGGAAAAGGATGCGAAGGAGTTCGTACGAAAAATGTAATGGATGCCAATGACATGCTCCGATAATACACCAACCCGGAGAGCTGCTGCATTCGGTTTAATCGCCATAGACATTCATGAAGTGGGGAATGGACATCATCGGCCACCTTCCATGGGCAGCCGGTAAGGCCCAATTTATTTTATTTATGACTGACTATTTTTCTACATGGGTCGAAGCCCTGGCATATGAGAAGATCAGGGAGAAGGAGGTCATTGATTTCATTTGGGACCACATCATATGTCGGTTCGGAATGCCGGCCGAGATCGTGTGCGATAACAGAAAAAATTCACCGGTATCAAGGTGACCATGTTCTCGAAGACCACAAGATCAAAAGGATCCTATCGACACACTACCACCCTAGTGGGAACGGACAAGCCGAATCGACCAACAAAACCATACTCCAGAACCTTAAAAAGAGGTTGACCGACGCCAAAGGAAAATGGAAGGAAATCCTACCTGAAGTCCTTTCGGCATATCATATGACCCCGACGTCCAGTACCGGGGCTACTCCGTTCTCATTAGGGTACAGTGCCGTAGCTTTAATACCTGTCGAAGTCGGGGATCCAAGTATCAGATTCCAATATGCAACAAAGGAATCAAATGGTGAGGCCATGAATACGAGCCTGGAGCTATTAGATGAAAGGCGTGAAGCCGCCCTTGTTCGGTTGGCTGCCCGAAAGCAATGGATCGAGAGATATTACAACAGAAGGGCCAACCTTCAATAAAGGTCACGTTGAACACCCGAAACCCGAATGTGGGAAAGTTGGGGCCGAACTGGGAAGGGTCGTATCATATCATTAAAATCACCGAAAAAGGATCCTACAAGCTCGGAACGATGAACAATGAATAACTACCGAGCAATTGGAATGTAACTCGCCTGAAATGATGTTACTGCTAAGGTACGACCCCATTAATTTTTTTTAATTTTAGACTAATACTTGCAGGTGACCGACAAAAAGCAATACGAAGTTTTTAGGTATGAAAGCACGCGTTGCACTCTTTTTCCCTTGAACCGGTTTTGTCCCAAATGAGTTTTCTGGCAAGGTTTTTAATGAGGCAATAGTTGATCGTGCTAACTTCGAATCAACGACCAATCACGAATCAGTGTCGAAGATCACATTAACAGTATCCGAGGCTCATCTACAATCAACCTCGAATATTTGGGGACATTACCCTTAGCAAGGAAAGAAACTTCGTAGCTAAAGGGTATCGATCAATAGGATTTATTGTAAGGGCCAAACGGTCAAACAAACCGTTCCTGCATAGGCTGCTCGAACCTTGACACAAAGCATGTACGCATATGTTACTATTATGCACAAGAATAAAGAGAATTCTCTTCCTTGCAATCATCTTGTCTTTTAAAATTTCTTCTTTACATTCCTTAAGGAGTTTCCTGTTTCTGATCCCCTACAGGTAAAGAGCCCAAGGGCCGCTTATAACTTGAGTTCGAACGATCACTCTCCCACTTGGGGACTGCCATCCGAAAACAAACTCGGACGGTCCAAGGTACTAGACCTCGGGGGCATAAGACCTATTAAGCAATCACCGAAATTTAAAAGCCACGACCACCTCCGCTCGGGGACTGTTATCTTGGGCAAGCCCGGATAATTTGGGAAATCAAGTCCACTGGGCGACTCCTGAACTAAAAGGCTACGATCATATTAACACGACTCGAAGACTTCCGAGACCTGTAACAAAAACTAGGCCTTCGAAAAAGAAAATTTTTCATAACCGGTTCTAAAGGCTGCCCTCGGCAAACTGTAATCCGAATTACTTACAGGGAGAAGTTTCTGGCAACAACGAACCCCATAGACGCCTTAAAATATAGTAATTTAAAGTCAAGGTTTGTTTGAACCTTCGAGCATAACCTAAGTTACTTCATGCTAAGGTTTTTCGATCTTTGTGAACACAAATAATGAAGCAAAGGAAAAATTAGAAAGCTGAAAGGGAAAGAAAGCCATATATATTTATCCAAAAATCTTTTTACGAGGGCCAAATGGCCCCGATACGGAAATCTACAATGGCCAAAACGACCTCATAAAAACAAAAGACAAAACGTCTAAAAAGATCCTAAGTGGCCTAATCTTCATCGGGGGCCGCGTCATCGCCTTCGGGGTCTTCACCACCTTCGGGCTCATCCGAGTCTTCAGAACCCTCGGAATCCTCCGTCTCGGGATAAGCAAGCTTCCTGACCTTGGCCTCAGATACCTTTGCATTCTCGATCTCAGCCAGTAGGTCGAAGCCCTGAGCTTGAACTCCTTCGAGGGCCTCCCTTCAGGATTTCCACTTCATGTGCTCCACCAAATGTTTCACTTGATCCTGAGCTGCCTCGGCATCAGCCATATGCTGGGCCACCTTCTCATCAGCCTAGACCTTGACCACATCAATCTTCGACCTGGTCGCCTCAAGTTCCTTGGCCAGATTTTATTGGATGGAGACCACCGAGCTCAGCTGAGGCTGGATCTCCTCGATTGTTTTGGCCTGAGTCGAGGCCTTTTTTTCTGCATCCCGGAGCTGGGCCTCAGCTTTTATCGTATCCACCTCCGCCTGGAGTTGCCCGATATGTTCAAGTCTATTTTGGACCTGCAATTCTGGATCATTACCCACTGTGTCCGAATCATCGTCACTATCTTTAAGTACTCATCTTACCTGCTCGACCCATTCAGCATGCTCCTTTTGAGCAGCTTCTAGCTCGGCCTGGAGTTTCTCACTAAGAAGCTTGAAGGCGTTCCTCTTCTCTATAAGCTCCCTCTTCTCGACTTCGTGTTGGTTTAACTCCTCCCGATATCGAAGGAAAGTTTCACGAGGCCTGCAAGCATAAAGAAAAGTGCTACGATTGTTTGCAACTTAAAATCTAAAGTACATGATAAAGAGGCACTCGAAATTATCAGATTCAATGCCTGTTGAGCTTTGTTGAACAGGCAGGGAACTTCCACCTCGTCCATCTTGGTCTGGTCCTCCTCGGTTACCAAGCACCTAAGATAGCTAGAAACCCCCACCGGGGAGGAGAGAACCCGGACGTCCTCCAGGATAGATATAATTATTGACCACTTCCGGTCTGGAGTAGCACTCAGAGCCGGGAACAGGTCCACTAACCTCAGACTCAAAGAAGACCCACTGGCTCGTGAAGACGGTGCCATCTTTGGCACCGGTAAGTCAACAAACCCGGAGACGTCCTCCGAGGCGGTAGATTCTAAGCCATCGAAGAAGTTATTGAGATATGCCGCCCCGTGAGGCCCCTTGTGTGAATGCTCTTTTAGCATATCGGCCTCGCTGATCATAGAGTCGTAAAATAAAGGAGACCCGGAGAGATCAAACACCACAAGTGCATCTTTTGGGGACCTTTCCTCTGCTCGAGGAGTGGAGGCCATGGTCTCCTTGTCGACTTCCCTAGCTTGGGAAAAAATGGCCTCGCCCCTCTTTGGTTCAGAGGCCCCGGTCACTGCCCCCTCAACAACCTCCCTGGCTTGAGGCAATGCGGTGTTGCCTCACACTCAGGCCACCAGCTCGGAATTTTCTTCTTTTTCTTCGGACTCATCCCTCAACCGGTGAACTATGTCCGATGGGAGGGTGCCGGTTATTTCCTTGGGTTTGCACATGATGATAGGATATAATTGCGTATTTTAGTCGATTATTACACTCTAATTTACTGCACTTTAGTTGAGTTTGCGCTTTAATCGCTAGTGTTTTGCACTAACGGTGTGTTTTATGCCTTGTAGGAGTGATTTCGAGCTATATAGATGTTATGGAATGAATTCAAGTGATTTGGAGCTTTGATGTCTGAGTAAAGCCCAAGGAATTAAGCCGGGATTGTATTCGGGGATCAACAGATGATAGAGCAATAAAACGAAGAATCGAGTAGGCATATTGTGTACTGTCTAGTAAAATGCACATAACTTTTTGCTCAGAACTCCATTTGGGCTCCACAATACATGGTTGGAAATCTAACTCAACGGTATACAACTTTCATGTTTTACGTTTTTCCAAATTCCGAACAAAACAGGGTGAAAAATACAGTCGAAACCGCGACCGCGGAGCTAAGTCGGGCTGAGGCAGTATACCTGCCATATACCGCGGTTGACCGCGGCCGCGGCAGTCCAGACGTGAAATATTTTTTTTTTCGCGTAGGAGAAGGTATAATTGTTTGGGCCCGACTCTACTTGGTATATATACATGGAAAAACGGTATATTTAGAGGTTGGACACACTTTTGACATAATTTAGACCTATGGAAGCTAAGGAGACCGGGGATTCGACCTAAGGAGTCAAGAACACACTGGGAGCAAGGCGGAGAATTCTTCAACGAGTTTTTCCTTCCTCTTCCTATTTTTCATTGTTGGTTATGATTTTTAGTATTGTAGTTTTACATACTATTATGAATAGCTAATTGGTTATCTAGGGTTTTGATGGAACCTTTTGTAGGATCAATTCTTGTTATGTTTTTATATAATTGAGCTGTTGCATTTCCCTACTTGTTCAACTACGTATTTATTATTGTTGATTGAATGGCCATCGATTGACTGTGCCTATTTATTATGTGTTGTTTGAGAAAGGATACATATTTAGGTAGTTGTTGAACAACATCACTCCTAACGTATGTGAGAGATCAATACGGAGGGTTTAAAGGCCGGATTAGAGATAATGAAACCTTGGTGCGATCGTAGTGAGCAGTGAATTAATGTCAGCTAGTATAGTTCGAGAGAATACATCTAGTAAATTGTGGTAGTCGCTCGAGAGAGAATTACGACAACCAAAGTACTCACAATCGTTAGAGAATACATCGGTGAAATTGTAGAGAACATAGCTAGAAGGATTCCAACAATTGGGGAAATCATAACTCTAGACCTCCTTAATTTAGTCTCCAACCCTTTGTCTCGTTAGTTGATAGTTTTATCGCTTTGTAGTATTTGCTAGTTAATTAGTTAGAAATATAAATCTCAATCTTTATAATTTAGGAAATTGTTCAAACTTGTCTTCTTAGTGATATTAAACAGATATAGCTAAGCCTTAGTTCTCTGTGGGATTCGACTCCAGACTTTTAGACCGGATTATATTTGCAGCGACCGCTTATCCTTTTTAGGACTCGAGTAATTATGACCTTAAATTCTATTTTGAGTTCGTAAGTGTTCTTAAATTTTATTGTGTGGAACTACTCTCTTTTGTTGTGTGAGGGCACTTGATTCATAAAGGAAAGGTAATGTCAGTGACCTCTATGTTAGAGTAAGTAGGTGAGTTGTGAATAATGCGTGGTACTTGTGAGTCAAATCTTGAGGTGAAGATGTTACGCTTTTGTGTTTATTCTATTTTAAATACTCTTGGTGTGATGAGTTAGGAGAATTGTTTAAAAAGGTCGTATCTATAAAAAAAAGTGTAGTTTGATTGCTCGAGCACGAGCAATGGTTTAAGTGTGGGGTGTTGATGATAGGTTATAATTACGTATTTTAGTCGATTATTACACTCTAATTTACTGCACTTTAGTTGAGTTTGCGCTTTAATCGCTAGTGTTTTGCACTAACGGTGTGTTTTATGCCTTGTAGGAGTGATTCCGAGCTAGATGTTATGGAATGAATTCAAGTGATTTAGAGCTTTGAAGTCTGAGTAAAAGACCAAGGAATTAAGCCGGGATCGTATTCGGGGATCAACGGATGATAGAGCAACAAAACAAAGAATCGAGTAGGTATATTGCGCACTGTCTAGTAAAATGCACATAACTTTTTGCTCAGTACTCCATTTGGGCTCCACAATATTTGGTTGGAAAGATAGTTCAAAGCGCTACAACTTTCATGTTACGTTTTTCCAAATTCCACATGGAACAAGGTGAAAAACGCGGTCGAAACCGCGACCGCGGAGCTGAGGCGGGCTGAGGCAGTATACCTGCTATATACCGCGGTTGTCCGCGGCCGCGGCAGTCCAGACGTGAAATATGTCCTTTTTCGCGAAGGAGAAGGTATAATATTTTGGGCCCGACCCTACTTGGTATATATACATGGAAAAATAGTATTTTTGAAAAGTTGGACCAATTTTTGACACAAATTCGACCTAAGGAGGCAGAGACACAATAGGAGCAAGGCCGGAAATTCTTCAACGAATTTTTTCTTCCTTTTCCTATTTTTCATTGTTGGTTATGATTTTTAGTATTGTAGTTTTACATACTATTATGAATAGCTAATTTATTATCTAGGATTTTGATAGAACCTTTGTAGGATAAATTCTTGTTATGTTTTTATATAATTGAGCCTTTGGATTTCTCTACTTGTTCAACTATGTGTTTGTTGTTGTTGATTGAATGGCCATCAATTGACTGTGCCTATTTAGTGTGTACTGCTTGAGAGAGAGTACATATTTAGGTAGTTGTTGAACAACGTCACTCCTGACGTATGTGAGAAATCAATATATTGGGTTTAAAGGTAGGTTTAGAAATAACAAAGTTTTGACGTGGTCATAATGAGCGGTTAGATAAACCAACTAGCGTAGTTCGAGAGAATATTTCTAGTAAATTGTTGTAGTTGCTCGAGAGAGAATTACGGCACCTAAAGTGCTTACGATCAATAGAGAATACATTGGCAAAATTGTAGGGAACATAGCTAGAAGGATTCCGACAATTGGGGAAATCATAACTCTAGACCTCCTTAATTTAGTCTCCAACCCTTTGTCTCGTTAGTTGATAATTTTACTGCTTTGTAGTGTTTGCTAGTTAATTAGTTAGAAATATAAATCGCAATCTTTATAATTTAGAAAATTGTTTAATCTTTTCTTCTTGGTGATATTAAAGCGATACAGCTAAGCCTTACTTCTCTGTAGGATTCGACTCCGGACTTTTAGACCGGATTATATTTGCAGCGACCGCTTATCCTTTTTAGGACTAGAGTTGGGCGTGATCAGCGCACCTGCCTCATTTTCGGTTTCTGCTTCTCCGGGATTGGGGAAGTTGGAGCCCCTATTCTTTTCTTCTCTTTATCCTTCTTCGGAGAAGGTGATTGGGAGAGGACGTATTCATCTCCGAACGGAAGCCTGATTGCAACATCCTTCCCAAGGCCTACAAAGAAAAAAAGATGAGTAAACTCAAAAGAAACCCAAGTGATGTCTATTCTAGGAAAGAATCTTACCGTGAGAACGGGCCTCCTACCGGCCCTTTGAAATTTCGCGCCACGCGCGCTCGGAATAGGGCTTCTGTGACACAATTCCCTCAACCCACTCCTTAATTCAGGGAACTGCATCCGGCATCCGAGAAACAACTTCACCACGAAACATCAATAAGAAGGGAGGAAAAGGAAAAGAAATAAACAAAATCTTAAAGGTAAGGTTATACTTACGTTTTATGTTCCATTTATCGGGAAATGGCATATCCTCGGCCGGGATTAGATCCGATGTATTCGCTCGAACGAATCGGCCAAACCAACCTCGATCTCGATCCTCGTCTATACTCGATAATGGGGCCTTAGTGGCCCGATGGGCAAGTTTTATCAATCCCCCTCGATAGAGTCGGGGACTGTACAGAGGCATGAGATGATCAATGGTGAAGGGGCATTTGTCGATTTTGCTTACCAAAAAGCGGAGGAGAATTACAAACCTCCAGAAGGAGGGATGAATTTGAACAAGGGTCACCTCGTACCTCTTACAGAAAGGCGATGATGACCGGGTCCAAAGGGCCCAACATGAAGTGATAAGTGTAAACACTTAAAAAAATCCTCCACGTGGGTAGTAATCAATTCCTCGGGCGTAGGCACCCACACGTGCTTACCGGCCCAATTGCAATCTTCCTTGAACTTAGAGAGGAGACTATTGGTGATCGAGCATATATATCTGAGATCGGCTCGCACCGACCTGGTACGGAAGAGGTTTTCTCGACATTGAAGTCAGCACCGGTGGGCCCCCCACAGGAACGAACATATTTAAGGAGGGCTCTGGTGTATTTCCTTAGCAGCAGTAGACGAAACATTTTCCTCTTCAGCCGGCCGCGAGGCAGAGGGAGTTTCTTTCTGGGAACAGACTTTCGGGTCTTCACCATTTTTATGGAAGTTAAGATAAAAGAGGAAGTTAAAAGGATGTGTTTGATAATTTCAGGTAAAGAGCAGAAGTTCTTATGAAGTGATCTCAGAAGTAATCGGAGAATTGATGTTGGAAAATATAGAAATTTCTGATGTACGAGGGTAGAGGTTTTGAAAGTAAAGTTTGAATAAGATAATGCGGGGGTATTTATATGTTGCAAACGACGGTTCAAAACCCGTAATGGCCTACCAGTAACTGACGAACATTTAATGTCATTAAAGACGTGACTGACGAGACGTTTCGTCAGTTTTGTCATTTCTGGCTCGAAGAATCGAGACGAAGATCGAGGGCTCATTTTGTTTCTCGTCGTTTACTCTCCGAAAATTGGGGGGGGGGGGGACTATCTGTATACGGTCGAAACCGGATCGTCTATTGCATGACAAGTCGGGACTGAAACGTGATGGGTTGAAGATCGACCTGGGATTATATCGAACCAAGGCACGTAGTCAGAGCATACGTCTTCAAGATCATCGAGCCCGTAACTCCGGAACTGACCCCGACTCTGAATGGGTTCGAGGAAACATTATCGGACCAAGGAGAGGCCGATTAGTTTGATATCATGGCGTGAATCTCGGCACGTATCAAGGAGAGGCCGATTAGTTATCAAATCATGAGTTTTTTTTACCTTTTATGGAATTTTATCTAGAGTAAGACTCTCCTACTATGAAAAGGGGGGCCTGATTATTTGTAATACACATTGTAACAAGCATCTCAAAGCAATACACTGTTATTTCTAATTCTTGTTACCTTATCATTCTGTTCCGGCATCGGTTGAAGAACTTCTAGACTCGAGGTTGACCAACCTTCAAGGCTAAGACTGTTCAACTCGTGCGGTTTGCAATTACAGTTATGTCATTGATTTCAATATTAATCTGTTTTCTCAATTTGTATCAAATTATATCACGTATTCTTAAAACAGCGTATAAATTCAATTGCTATCGGACTTCGAGGGTAGACACATGACTTTACAAATCCAAAAACAAGGAAAATCCTTAGAAGTACTGCTCTGCTGAGCTCTTTAAGTAGATTTGTGCAAACGAAAAGCTCCGGTATTATAGACTGTTCCATATGAGATAATTCAAGCTGGCATTCACATAATGGAGCAGCATTCTAGATTCGAGTCTCTAACTTCGTAAACTGGGTATTGAGGTACAGCATAAACAGGGTAACTGTAGGCTGGCGACTGAGGCACGGTAGCTGAAGCTTCAGACCTTGTATCAGAATTTGTATTTTTGTTGTCCGCATCATCAACGGGGCCAACGCTCACCAGCTGCGCCTGACCCAACTTCTTCCTAAGCGAGTTTGTAAGAATTACTGCGTCAATCTGCTCTCCCAACACTTGTAATTCGTAATTTTTGCTTCCCTGCATAGCTGCTGATTCCACTCCTAAGTAAAAGGACACCAATGAAATAATAACGGTGTCAAATAGGCAGGTTGAACTGAATTTTGGCAAGTTAAATGGATTGAGTCAATAAATGAACGGGTCATTATCCTTCCCAAGTATTATTTGAGCTGGGCCAAATAATTCGTCGTTTTTTAATTTTTTTGTTTTGTTTTTTTTTTCTGAAGTTTAATTTATTTAGTCACTAAACAAATCTAAGAAAACTTATATTATTATGACTATATTTAATATATCAAACATTTCTTAATTAAATTTTTGCCAAGTTCTCTTATGAGTCAATTTGAGCTATATATTTAGCCCAATTCAACTTAACTTTTAGATGAATCGACTTGACCAATGCCCAAATTAATCCGCTATGAACATTTGTCTAGTTCAACCAACATAAAATTTGCCATAGTTGAACGAGTCATATTTTTATGGGCTTATTTTTACCACTCATGTCTCATATATAACAGTACCATTCTTTGTAATGTGTTCCACAAGATTTTGATTGGAATCGGTAAATTACTGAAGAAGACAAGTACCTGGTTGAGAAACAGCAATCTTGAAAGCCTTGGTCCGAGATCTCTGATCATTCCCATCCATGCATAATTTGATAACTATCTTTTGCTGTCCAATTTATGAAATTATGTCAGATAATCACAACTCAACCAATACCACAAAATAAGAAGTAATACAAAGAACATGTCGTCGTAGAATTAAAACGCAGATTAAAATTATATTTAAAATTTTAGACATGCATACTTTCATTTTACTAATCTTGATTGAGAACTTGGTTTGCAATATAATCAGTAGGGAAATTTTTTGGAGTATTTATAGTTGGCCATAAGCACAGAAGGAACACGTATTGAAGACAAAAATATCACTCATCCACCCCCTCCGTACGTCATGGATATGACTTAATCATTTTGATGTGTGATTAACAAGAAAAAATTAAACATTAATCTTCCTTTTTTGTTTTGATATATAAAAAATTAATTAGTCATCTTCCTTGCAATCCCTAGGAATAAAAAGTCATTAGTTAAGTGAGAATGTAGACGCCGTATAGGGAAAACGTCTTCTTCTAGCTGGCCAGTGGAAATTACATTAGCTTCTTTTTTTATTTCCTAAAATTAAATAGCAATAATCTCTCTCTTGAGTAGTTCACTAAATTACAATGGCTACTTCCTGATTTCCTAAACTTACAATACTAACCTGGGGTTTGGTTTGGAGTCTACTTTTTAGTTTTCATTTTCTTTTTCATATGTCATTCTATACTAATATAACATAAGAAATTTCTATTTACCATCTGTAAAAGCATTTTGTGTAAGATAGTTTGTTATTTTGAATTTGGGAAGTGTGAGATTGTTCCCACTTCAGAAGAAGTTTTTTTGGAGCCTTATTAGCACTAGTCACTTTCATGTCTTTGATTTAGGACACATACTTTTAAATGTGAGCAATTAAGTACACTATATACTTAAATTTAAAAAATAAACAGATATGTTGTTAAGTTAAAAGGCAGCAATGAAAATGGAGATTGAAGGAGAAGAAACCCTCGTCTCTAAGACGAGGAGAGAGCACTGATGTTGAAACCATGAGCTAAATAAAAGACTGATTTTCATTATCTAAAAAATAAAAGAGAAGGTTCTGGTTATATGTACCAAATATCTAACTAAACCGGACAAGGATCGGGTCCCTAAATGAAAATAAGGCCCAACACTAATAGTCCCAATATGAGAGTCATCCTGGATCTGGGCTTAGTAACTGAACTCCATCACCCTCCCTCAAGTTGGAGGGTGGGAACACACTCGGCTTAGACAACAACCTGTGATGAGGAACACCTGTCAAAGCTTTAGTTAAAACATCAGCAAGTTGGTGAGTAGTGGAGACATGTTGAAGAGATATTAAGCTAGTGGAAAGAACATCACGCACATAATGACAATCGACTTCTATATGCTTGGTATGCTCGTGAAACACAAGATTTTTAGCAATATGAAGTGCAACCCCACTGTCACAAAATACAAGGACGAGGGAAGAAATCACCAGACCCATCTCACTAAGCAAACGAACCAACCAGGTAACCTCAGGAAGAACCTTCCTGAGGGCTCGATATTCAGACTCTGAAGAAGACAATGAAACAGTCTGCTGCTTCTTGAATTTCCAAGAAATAGGAGAACCCCAAAGAAAAATATAATACCCAGTCACAGATTTCCTGGAGATGGGGCAAGCAACCCAATCTGATCCGAGTACGCTTATAGTAAAAAATCAGTTGTGTTGTTGAGCACCTTGGGAAGAAGCATTGAGAAGATACCTAAGGACATATAGAGCAGTCAACATGTGAGGCACCTTAGGAGATACCAAGAATTGGCTGAGATGTTGCATTGAGAAGGAGATATCGGGCCTGGCGTGTTGGAGGAAATTCAGCTTGCCAATGAGCCTCCTATACAATGAGGGATCAAGAAGAGGATCCCCAACATCAGGGGAGAGCTTGGCATGAGGATCAAGGGGAGTAAGAACAGGCTTCACATCAAGACAGTGAAATTCTTGGAGGAGGTCCCTGGTGTACTTGTACTGATTGACAACATAGCCTTGAAGAACTTTGGTGACCTCAAGACCAAGAAAGTAATGCACAGAACTAAGGTCCTTTATTTTAAATTGCTGATCCAGAAATGATTTCAATGCAACCATTTCATCAGAATCATTGCCAGCCAAGAGAATGTCATCTACATAAACTTCCGAAAGGACAATGGAGGAGGAAGACACCTTGGTAAATAGAGATAAGGCATTCTTATTGGGGAAATACCCTCTGGAAATAAGAGAAACAGAAAGTTTGGCAAACCACTGCTTTGAGGCTTGCTTTAGGCCATAAAGAGATTTTCTCAACCTGCAGGCCAAAGGAGGATCAGAAGAGGTGGTGGTGACAGTGAGTCCCTAGGGGATCTTCATGTAGACCTTTCATGAAGGTCACCATGAAAAAATGCATTTTTGACATTGAATTGATGAACATCCCAGTTGTGTTTGATAGCAACAGTCAGGAGATATTTGATGGTAGTGACTTTGACCACAGGACTAAAAGTTTCAGTATAATCTATGACTTCATGTTGAGAATCACCTCTGATGACCAGCCTGGCTGTATACCTTTCAATGGACCCATCACTTTTCTGTTTGACTTTATATACCCACTTGCAAGGAATAGCTTTCTTTCCAGGTGGTAAAAGCACAATATCCCAAGTATGATTGGCATCCAAGGCCTGAAATTCCTTGAGCATAGCATCTTGCCATGCAGGGTGAGGGGCACCCTACTGAAAATGATGAGGTTCGTGGAAAGCAGAAACTGGTGGGGAAAGTTTGGATGCAGCAGTAGAATTGACAGATGTTCAGATGTAATCTTTAAGATAGATGGGAGGGTTAGTGACTCTAGTGGAATGTCTGAGAGGATCGGGATCTGTAGAAAGGGCGGGATGAGGTGAAGAAGGTACCTCAGTAGGAGGAGGAGAAGGAGAAGAGAAGAACTGTGGAAGAGGATGGTCAGAAGGAGGAGTAGGAACATGATGTGGAGTATCTTCAAAGAAGGCAGGAGTGGGGGTAGACACTGTATAGGAAGGAGGGACAAAAGAAAGAGTAGAAGAGTGGTAGGAAAAAATGTGCTCATGAAAGCTAACATCCCTAGAATAGAGGATAGAATGAGTGTCTAAGTTCAAAAGCTTATAACCCTTCTTACCCAAGGGGTAGCCCATAAATACACATGGAGAGGCTCCAGGTTGGAACTTGTCTCTCTTTATCTTAGGTAAAGTGGCATAACACAAGCAGTCAAAAGTTCTCAAATGGTTATAAATGGGAGGATGACCATGTAACTTCTCATAGGGAGACATGTTTTGAATAACAACGGAAGGGAACCTATTAATGAGATAGGTAACTGTTAAGACACAGTCTCCCCAGTACTTGACAGGGAGTTTAGACTGAAAAAGCAAGGCCCTAGAAGTTTCTAAGAGATGTTTATGTTTCCTTTCAACCACCCCATTTTGCTGGGGAGTGTGAGGTACAGTGGTTTGATAAATGATGCCAGATTCAGCCAAGAAGGAAGAAGCCTGAGAACTGGAACCAAGTTCAAAGGCATTGTCTGATCTAAGTGTTTGAACAAAAGTGTGACAATGAGTTTTGACCATAAAGACAAATATTTTAATAAGATTGAAGGCATTGCATTTACAAGAAAGCAAATAAGTCCAAGTGACCCTAGAGTAGTCATCCACAATAGTTAGAAAGTATTTGAAACCTTGATATATTCTAGTATGATAGGGACCCCACAAGATGCCAAAAGAAATCAGCTGTATTGCTTGAAGTAACATGATTACATGAGGTAGTACAAGCACTATAATCAATTTGGGTAAAGAAGTAATAGCTGAAATGGTATTTATAGATGAATCAAGTTTAGACAACTCAAAGGATGATTGAATTACATACGGCCTATTTGGTGCTCTACCAATTTCCAATGGCCTCTTCAGAGAAAGGCCTATACGAGACAAGAAAATTTGGTAAAGAAGGTTGTACAACTGAATTGAGAAACTTATTGAGGAACAGAGATGAGATTAAACTGAAAAGAAGGAACTAGAAGTACATTATACAAAGTAAAATCAGCACAAGATTTAGAGAACCAGTGCAAGTGACTTTTACTTTATAACCATTTGGGAGTGTTACTAGAAAAGGAAAGGGTAAAGGTTGAATGTTGTGCAAGAGATCTTTGTGAGATGTCATATGATTTGTTGCTCATGAATCTAGAATCCAAGTGTTTACTTTTAAATCTGAAGCACAACACAAGGTAATAGAATATACAGCAAGGCTGCAGAACACACCTGCAAAAGCACCCATTGTAGCATTGCTAGTAGGAGTCTCCTGGATTGGTGTGGTTAGGTGTGATTGTTGGAAGAGATTCATTAAGTGTTTGTATTGCTCCTTGGAGAACCCATGAGTAGGAGCAGGTGTTGTACCTTCAAAGGGGGATGAAGAATCCATCCTAAGTTCATCAACTTGAGCACAAGCTACAGACTTCTTTCCCTTAGTGAATTTGAAGTCTACTGGGAAGCCATGGAGTCTGTACAACTTGTCAACAAAATGTTCAAACTTCTCACAATATTTGCAAACACTAGTCACCCTCTTGTTGTCAAAATTAACTCTCTGAGAGTAGACTTTGTTAGTAGTGTTGGGCTGAGAGAGAGCAATAGGTGGAGCAGGAGAGGACTTGACAGAAAAGAGGCAGACTCCGAGAGGAAGCTGGCCCCTGATGACTGAAGTTCTCTTTGATTTTCATTATTAAGGAGCATAGAATAAGCCTTTCTTAGAGTTGGCACAGGATTCATCATTAAGATGTTGCTTCTGACAATGGGGTAGGTGTCATTGAGCCCAGTTAGAAAGTGGATGAGTTTCTTCCCTTCACTATATTGTGGTTCAGCCCCACATGTAGATGGATCAAAAGATCTTCAGCTCATCCCATAACTTCCTAATCTTGGTATAGTAACTAGCAATACCAGAAGACCCTTGTGAGACACCAGCAATCTCTCTCTGAATTTAATAGTACCTACTGGCATTAGACTGCCCATTCCTCTCCTCTATATCTCTTCAAATCTCCCATACAGTGTCACAATGCAAGACACTATCAGCAATATCTTTAGACAAAGAATTGCTTAACCATGCAAACACCATATTGTTGCATCTTACCTAGTGGTCATAGAGAGGGGAATCAGGAGATGGCTGAGAGATTCTTCCATTGATCATCTCAGCCTTGTTCTTTGCAGATAGCGTAATGAGAATATTTTCTTCTAGGATACATAACCAGTTCCAATGAAAGGTACTGGTATAAGTAAGTTTCCTGGTTATCAGATGGATGTACATATAGGGGATGGGAAGAGTCAATAGAGTGACTAATGGTGGAGTATACAGGTGAGGAGGTTGTGGCCTCGTCAGTACTCATTTTTATCAAACAAATCTATCGTTTAACTAACAACTAAATGGTTCTCACAACAAGTAATTGAAAGAAAATACATGCATCTAATAGCAACCTCGGATACAATATGGAGTACAAGAGATAATACCAAATATTCTTAAGCTAGGGCATAGAACTTATGACAGCGATGAGAAATTTTGAGGAATTCGAAGATATTACCAGTTCTGCTTCAGCTAATCTAAGGAGAGCAAGCTTTGCACTGATTTTTCAAGAAAAACCCCAAAAATCGTCCCGGAGAAAAACACGAATTGTCCGTCGCCGGCAAAACAAAACTCGAGCAAATCGAAAAATTGAACTGATGAATCGACAGAACTCATCGAGAGCTACACGGATCTCGGCTCTGATACCATGTTAAGGTAAAAGGCAGCCATGAAAATGGAGATTGATGGAGAAGAAACCCTAGTCTCTAAAACGAGGAGAGAGAATTGATGTTGAAACCATGAGCTAAATAAAAGATAGATTTTCATTAATTAAAAAAATAACAGAGAAGGTTTTGGTTATATGTACAAAATATCTAACTAAATCGGACAAGGATCGGGTCTGTAAATGAAAATAAGGCCTAACTACTAATAGGCCCAATATGAGAGAGTCATCCTGGATCTGAGCTTAGTAACTGAACTGCATCATATGTCCTTGAACGGGTCTGTCTAGATATGTCTATTTGTGAACAAGACAACTTTTCTAAAAGGGTATGTTTCCCCAAATCAGCATATAGGCGATAACTTTCACGCCTCAAAGTCGTTTTGCGTATTATTTTCTAACATTTTGCTAGATAATTCTGGATAGGGGTGTACAAAGGAAACCGAAAAATCGCACCAACCCGATAATCCGAGTCAAACCGAGAAAAAAAAACCCCGGCTAATGGTTTAGGTTTNCGGAATAGTGCACCTACACGCCTTCATCGACGTTGTTTTTTGACCGGAAGGCCGAGAGCTAACTATCGAGACTTTGGACTATCCGGACACATACTTCGTGAAATGGTTCATGCATGTTTGTTGCCAGGAGCAACAAGATCAAGTTGGTAAGGATTAACGCTTCATTTCTATTTCTATGGTCGATGATCATAGAAGCCCCTTTACCATTCTGTATAAATGGGCTAATATACTAGTAAATTTGTTTCATGCCTATGACCTTCAACTTTGCTTAAGTATCATATCAAGTCATCAAACAATTTTTTTTAACCAAAAAGTCATTCAACTTTCTCTAAGTATCATATAAAATGTTTCTTTTGTTTCCTCTTAATGACTTTTCATGATACTTAAGGAAAGTAATTGAGTGACTTTTTGATTACAAATAATAGTTTAGTAACTTTTGTATACTTAGATAAAGTGACGTTTACGTCACCAAGTACAACTCACAATATATCATCACCAAGGCAATGGAACTAAAAGTTTCAGTTTTATTGTGCAAGTTGAACATTCAAAAAATATATATAATTTTCATGTTCCAAACATGAAAAGGAGTTTTATATGGCACATTGGTCCTACAGCCTTAGGAAAGGTGAGCTAATAGTTGTTTGAAGACATTTCTTATTATAAAACTCATTCTCNACCAAACCAACCCGACATTACATATATAGAAATTTTAGATATATTAATATCTAAATATACTTATTTTGATGTAATTTATAAATATTTCTTTAAAAAATTCATAATTTTATCTTTTAAGGTATTATTTCAAGGTTGGACTTAGAACTTTTGAATGCTCCAATAAATTTTATAGCCATTAATATTAGTAAATTAAATAATGCTAACAAAAGCCCAAACCAAGATTAAATAAATACTAATGCTAACAAGAGACATTCAATTCAATATTACGAATGGGAATGTATTGAATATCTATTTTTTATTTTTCAATAATTTAGATAAAAATGCATAACCTATTTTTCTTTTTCTTTTGCGTTTAGTCATGTAATTAATACTCCCTTATTAGTCTATTTATTTTAGCATGACTTAGTACTTTTAGATTATGTTTATTTTTATTACGGCTTTTTAATTAGCAATATTTATATTACATAATTTTATTGTCTTTATTGTTAAATATTTTAGGATAATGCCATGACACATCTCATATTTTGTATTATTTTCTTGAAAAATACTTTATATAGTTGTATCTTACTAGGGTTAAAGAAATATTTTGAGCATACGTTATATGTTTTGTTCTACGAAGATTTTACCGGAAAAAAATCCGAAAAAAACCCGAATAAGCCGAAAATCCGAAAAAACCCGAGAAAATCCGAGATTGAAAAATCCGAGTTTTATTGGTTTGGTTTGGTCTTTAAATTTAATAACCCGACACAATTGGTTTGGTTTGGTAATTGTATAATCCGAACCAACCCGACCTATGTACACCCCTAATTCTGGAGTACGGACAAAGTATTAGACCATAATCAGGCTTATTCTGATTTAAAAAGGCATTAATCATGGAGGGACGCTTGTTATTTATTTCAAAAAAACAAAAGGTCTCACATATAATATTTAAAGGCCAGCTTGCACACAAATATGTTTTAACTAAATCGTTTCTTTTACTAAGTAATGTGAGCGGTAATATTTTAAAGAGGTGTTCAGACAGAAAGATAATTATGTTGTATAGATCTTGACTGTCTTCTGCAATCTTGAATTTTTTTGGGTCAGTGGACGAGTTGATAATGTTCTCAAGAATTAAGAAAATAACGAGTGATGGCAATTACAATAAAATCTGGGAAACCAACCTGCTCCACTGAAAATTAATTACTTATCGAATTGTTAATTTACTGTATTAATTATTTATTTGTAAGTCATTAGTATGACTGTATGAGCATGAGAGTAGACTGCTTGTGATTAAGCTAGGTCTAAAACAAAACTTAATACCGCTAGTTTTCCTACTTGGACTGTAGAAAATATTACTATATGCAATAATTACTAGTGCAATATAATTAAGGAATTAGGAAGAGAAAAGTAATCGCTAAGCAAAGGAAAATCACTAACAACCGTTAATTGTTAAATTAAGTCTACGAGCTTGTGAAACCGCGGACTTTCTGTATATGCCACGATCACTGATGTGATCAATAAAATATTAATCCACTTATAATTAGTTGTGTAAGGCATATAATGTAAATTCTTTTTTCTCTACCATTGATTGGTAATTAAGAAGCCTAATCTATGACATTTTCTATCCGGTCCATTTGACTTTTCAGCTTGCATAATCAATTGGGTTGGACTATAGGAGCATAATGACTCAACAACATCTGTCGTTCGTCACGTTCGAATCCTAGCCAAGGAGTTTCACTAATTCTTTTTGGTACATATAAAAATATTAAAAACTAAAATCTTTCATTTATTACACTGCTTAAATATGTCAGGAGCAAGAAAGCTATTTTCTTGACCGCATCTTTAATTTCCATATACTAGTAAATTTGTTTCATGCCTATGACCTTCAACTTTGCTTAAGTATCATATCAAGTCATCAAACAATTTTTTTTAACCAAAAAGTCATTCAACTTTCTCTAAGTATCATATAAAATGTTTCTTTTGTTTCCTCTTAATGACTTTTCATGATACTTAAGGAAAGTAATTGAGTGACTTTTTGATTACAAATAATAGTTTAGTAACTTTTGTATACTTAGATAAAGTGACGTTTACGTCACCAAGTACAACTCACAATATATCATCACCAAGGCAATGGAACTAAAAGTTTCAGTTTTATTGTGCAAGTTGAACATTCAAAAAATATATATAATTTTCATGTTCCAAACATGAAAAGGAGTTTTATATGGCACATTGGTCCTACAGCCTTAGGAAAGGTGAGCTAATAGTTGTTTGAAGACATTTCTTATTAATAAAACTCATTCTCCTTTATTTTGTTATCAAACCTTCAATGTTCTCAGCCAAATATGAAGATATACTGCAACCCAAAAAAATGAAAAACTAGTAGTACTATATAACTGGGGAACTCGATTGCTACTCTGTTTGTGCCGTTTTGAGTGTCTTAATGCAGACTGCACAGTGGTTCAAATTGTACAGAGGTAATAGGAAATGAACTCAAAAATTAAAAAAATTAAAGTACTGAAGAAAAACAATTGAGTCATCTCATCCAATATAGTCTCTCTTTAATTACGACGTCATGGAGATGACTTAATAATTGATGTATGATTCATAAGTAAATGTTTTATTATGTTCTGGAATATTAGTCAGAAAGCTAATCTTCCTTTTTCGTTGTGGTATATACTAGAAAATTATATAAGTCATCTTCCAAGCAATCCCTTGGATTTGAAAGTCATTGCTGTGCCAAGTGTGGTCGGCGACGCCGTAGAAAATATTGGTATTTTTAATAAATTAAAAAGATTTGAATATGATTTATATACACTGAAAAGAAAAAGAGAAAAAAGAAAAGAAAAATGGACCACCCATTTTTGAGATACCAAGCGCGCTCAAAGAGAGTGAAGGATACATGCTTAGGTGTTCAGTAGCTACTAACTTAAGTTTAGTTGTCTATATGAAATGATGGGACAAATTTAAGGGCCGCATATGTATTTGATCTTTTTTCTTTGTTACGTATAAAATGTACACTTGTCCTCTTTGTACTATTAATGATAGGCTATAATTACGTATTTTAGTCGATTATTACACTCTAATTTGTTGTACTTTAATTGAGTTTGAGCTTTAATCGCTAGTGTTTTGCACTAATGGTGTGTTTTATGCCTTGTAGGAGTGATTCCGAGCTATGTAGATGTTATGGAATGAATTCGAGTGATTTGGAGCTTTAAAGTTTGAGTAAAAGTTCAAAGAATTAAGCCGGGATCGTGTTTGGGGGTCAACGGATGATAGTTAGAGCGAACGAAGACTCCAGTAGGCATATTATGCACTGTCTAGTAAAATAGATATAACTTTTTGCTCAGAACTCCATTTTGGGCTCCACAATATATGGTTGGAAAGCTAACTCAAAGAGCTACAACTTTCATGTTTTACGTTTTTCCAAATTCGAAAGGGAACAGGGTGAAAAATGCTCGTCAATAGCGCGATCGCGCTCAGGTCGCGCTCGTCAGGCAGAACACTGGGCCACTAGCGCGATCGCGCTAGTCAAACCGGAAAAAGTGTCCTTTTTCACATTGGAGAAGGTATAATTGTTAGATCCCAACCCTACTTGGTATATATACATGGAAAAACGGTATTTTCAGAGAAGAGGACGTTTTTGAGAGGAAAACACAAGCACAGAGCCGCCGTGGAGGCCGGGTTTCATCTTTTCTTCCACCAACTCAGTCTTTTTATGTTTCTTTGTATGATTTGTTGTTTTGCTACCATGTCTATGTGGAGCTAAACTTCACGTTCTAGGGTTGTGGTTCTTTCATGACTATTGTTATTCGGATATTGATTTTGATTTCTTAGTTTATCATATTGGTTTATTTATTCAATCCTGCACTTAATTATTTGATTGCTTGATCACCAATTGAATACTATCTACGAATCTAGAGTTGAACTCGAAAGTGAGAATTCTAGATTGCATATAGGATTGAGTAGAGCAAGTTCTTGAACCTGGGCATCGGGGAACGGATTCGCGGTTAGGATAGACATATACCTAATTGCCTTGCTTGGTTGATTTACAGGAATTATAAATGCGTTCTTGTTGATTCTAACTCCATAGACATATAGGTGTTAGGTTAGCTTGAATAGGCGAGTAAGAACTCGACAGATTCTTATGACCAGTATTAACCCTGTCAACCAATAAACTAGATAAATTAATTAGACAATTCAATTGAAGAATACAATAGGAATGTTAGATAGCCCATAACCCTAGATCGTTTTCATTACATTGATATCATAAAAATCTGTTCTTCCTCTGTTTAAAGTTCATTATTTATATTTCTTTATTTAATTAGTATAGAATCAAATACTTATAGGTTTAATTCTTGTATAGATAATTAGGATAGTCTAATTTAGTTAATAGTTAATCACAAGTCCTCGTGGGTTCGACATCCGACTTTCAGTCACTTTATTACTTGACGACCGCGTATACTTGCGTGTGCGTTTGGCCGCAACAAATTTTTGGCGCCATTGCCGGGGACTTAGAGATTAACTATTTTTCTAAATTAGACTTTCACTTTTATCTTTACAAGTTTTTTTCCTTCTCTTTTTGTAAATATTTTATTTTTATAACTATTTGATTTTTCTCTTAGTGTGTTTCTAGTTTTCTCAGCATGACATCTGGGGATGAAATATCCGGAGGTAAGGTTATTGATGAAGACGCTTGGTTGACGGAAGACTTTTATAGCCCGTCTTTTTGGGTTTGTCATCACCTGAACTCCGGGAGGTCTGAATTTGAATATGGGAGTAAGGGTTGGTATTGGGAAGAATATTCACGATTAGGGAATATGAGGAACGACGTTGTCTTCTGACAACATTGGTGAATGATTGGTCTAAGGAGAGAGATGAACTTGCACATAAAATTGACAATTTTTGCTTGGCTGTACATATCTTAGATGCAGATTTGAGCACAAAGGTTGATGCGTGTAACGCCCAACAAATTAATAATGAGTTGTGTGAAACTGAAAAAAATCTTCTAGACCAAATTGAGGAGCTAAAACGAGAATACCAATCACTAGACCATGTTTTTCTTGAGGATGCCAATATTGAGAAGAGTGCTCTAGAGTCATGTGAGGGAGTAGATAACATTACTTTGGGAGACTTGAGTGTGTGTAAATATGGGGATGCAAATAGTAGTAAAATTCATGAGTTAGGGCGCATTAGACTCATTCCAATCATTTTTCCACATTTTGTTTAGATACTAAGATAGTAATCGAGCCATCTGAGCCAATGAAGGGGTCAAAGAGTGAGGATGAGTGTGCCTATATTCTTGAATTTGTTGTGCCAAAAAGCAAAAATTACATTCCTCATCTAAAGGCCGAGAAGTGCAGAGTGAAAAATTTATTACTTGGCCTGGTTATCTTTGTAGCCCCACCAAAGGTGCATAGCCACAGACTGGATGCCATGTTAGGGGTACAATTCATAAGTTCAAGGTGGAGACAAAAATTGGTTCAAGTCGTGCCGCGACTTTAAATTAGGCGCTTGTTGGGAGGCAACCCAGCTTTACTGCTTTCTTTTATTTTTATTTATTTTATTAATTTTATTATTTTTTGAAGTGTTGTTTTTTTGTAGGATTATAAGCATAGGAGAAAACCAATAGGCAGTGTGCAAAAGCGAGCCATATGGTTAGAACTTAGTGTGGGGTGCCCGCACAAAGGATCGTACCTGGGAGAAGTCTGAGTATCCCGTGAGCTGCTAATGCTTCGGCCTTTGGCCTACCAGGGAGTCTCTTTTACCCTCTTGTTATTTTTAGTGTGCATTGAGGACATTGCACAATTTTAAGTGTGGGGTGAGGAGATTGTCTGGGTGATTTTCTGTGCTATGTTAGCTTAGTTATAGTACTCGTTCTTAGTGTAGTAATTTTTTTTTAAAAAAAAAACAAAAAAAAAACGAAAAAAAAAAAATCGAAAAATTTGGACTTTTCCCGACGATGGATTTTGTGGACAGCTTTCTTGAGGGATTAAAGTCTAAACAAAAAACACAAAAATATGTCTTTTAGCTTTCTTTAGGTAGTAATAATCCCCCGTGGTTTTTCTTTGTGCCTCGGTTCTTTTCCATGGGATGTAGTTTGAACCGGGTAGTAGTTTTTTTTATTTTATTTTTATAGTAGATTAGAATTTAGGGAATACAAGGGGGAAGAATTATAAATCTAGGCGCCCTTGACTTGTTTGATAGTAGCATATTTAGGCTTTGGCATGTGTAGTATCTTCCCTATGATTTGAATTTATTGATGATGCCTTGCTTAGTTGGATAGCATGTTTTGTGACGCCTATGTCTCATTTTCTTGACTTATGTTCACTTTGTGCTTAATCCTTAATATCTCGTGACTCCGTGAATACTTGCATTTGTTTGAGAGTCGAATGGGATCGTGCTTAGTGAGTCATGTGCCATGTGTGGTGAGGTTTCTGTGTAGTCCATGTATTGTACTTGTGTCTAGAACTTGCCCGGTTTGTGAGTCGAAGCGAAATTTTAGGTGATGCTCGGTTTGAAAAATGATTTTAGGCTTCCTTTGATCTTTTTGAGCTTAATTGCTTACCACAAATAAAATTTATCCCTAGTCAACCTTTTTGAGCCTATAGACTTTTATTTGGCACCCACATTGCAAGCCTATACCCTTTTTATTCTTAATTGACATTGTTTTGATCCCTTTTCCTCTTAAAGCACTTTAATTGTGAGATGAGCTCTAAAAGAAGTAAGAAGGAACTAAGTATGGGGTGGCTTTTGAGTGGAACAATAAAAGGAAGAAAGGTGCACTTGTTTTGTAAAATAATACACCACTAGCGGAAATTGAAAAAAAAAAAAGAATAATCTGGAAAAAAAAAAAGAAAATAGAGATGAATGCATTGTTGTCTTGTTCTTGATAGTGGGTATGAATTAATGTAGTGCTTAAAGAAGAAGGGAGCATTTTTGGGGTGATATTGTTTGTGAAAGTGAAGTGGATTGAAGAATTTATGCTTAAAGTTGATTATGTGGTGTGTTAAAGTGCTTAGGAGGGTTAGTCACTATTCCTAAATATATCCTACCCGTCCCTTAGCCCACATTACAACCATGAAAAAGACCTAATTAATTTTAGATCGAGCGAGCCTACATTAGTAGAGATTTACATTAAGGGCAAGCCTATGGTACCAATTACATGCATGTGACTTCTTTTGTGAGGGTGAGCGATTTTCTTTGATATATGTGAGCATGAGATTCGAATGTGTGGATTGATTTTACTTTCTTTGCTTTGGTTGTGAGGGCACATGGTTTCACGAAGGATAGGTAACATTATTAGACTTTTCTAGGATGTTGGATGTTCAAGCCATGAGTGCATTGTGACATTGAGTCGGTTTTTTAGGCTAGGATTGTTGTGAGCATATTGTCTTTGGTTGAATATTCTTGAAGAATCACATAAGTAAAGGGAAGTGTATGATGATTGCATATGCCAGAGTTTAATTGTTGCTATCAACCATAATCATTGGTGTAGTGTGCTTCGAATATGTTAAGTGCTCATAGATAGAGTAAACTTTTGGTTGACTCGAGGACGAGCAACGTTTAAGTGTGGGGTGTTGATGATAGGCTATAATTACGTATTTTAGTCGATTATTACACTCCAATTTGCTGCACTTTAATTGAGTTAGAACTTTAATCGCTAGTGTTTTGCACTAATGGTGTGTTTTTGTGACGACCCGACCCGTCATCTCATGAGTTACCGCCCCGTTTCTCCCATTTTATTCTTCTTTATGCTTCGTTATCCGTGTCTTGTGTGATCGAGTTGGTTTGGAGAAGTTTTGGCAAGAAATGAGACACTTAGTCTCTTTAAAGAAGGTTTAGCCTGGAAAAGTCAATCGGGTGTTGACTATTGTGTTATAGGGCTCGGATATGAATTCCGATGATTCGGTTAGCTTCGGGGGATGATTTGTGACTTAGGAGTGTGATCGGAAGTAATTTTGGAGGTCCGGTGTAGGATTAGGCTTGAATTGGCGAAGTTAGTATTTTGGCGAATTCCGATTGATAGGTGAGATTTTGATCTGAGGGTCGGAATGGAATTACGAGAGTTTCTGTAGCTTCGTTAGGTGATTTGGGATGTGTGTGTAAAATTTCAGGTCATTCGGAGGTGTTTTGGTTGGGTTTTTGATCAAATGCGTGTTTCGGAAGTTTTAGAAGAACTTAGGCTTGAATCCGATGTGAATTGATGGTTTTGGTATTGTTTGAGGTGTTTTGAGGATTGGAACAAGTTTGGGTGATGTTTTAGGATGTGTTGGTGCTTTCGGTTGAGGTCCCGGGGGCCTCGGGTGAGTTCCGGGTGGTCAATCGGACCAATTTTGGCATTTGGGAGTTGCAGGTTTTTCAGTTCAGTGTTGCAGAGGTTTAACCCTTCGCGTTCACGTAGGGTGAGTTGCGAACGCGTAGAAGGAATTTGAGGGCCAGGAATTTAGGCCTTCGCGTTCACGTTTGAGGCCTCGCGATCGCGGAAGGTTAGGAGATCAGGCATCGCGTTCTCGTGAAGGTCTTCGCGTTCGCGTATAAGGGCTGAGGTCCAGTGGTGAGTTGTTCTTCGCGTTCGCGGTTGAGGGACGCGTTCACGTTAGTTTAGGGACCCAGGGCTACGCGTTCGCGTGTGGGATACCGCATTCGCAAAGGGTAAATTGGTCAGTGGAAAAGTTTGTTCATCGCGAACACGAGTGGGCCCTCGCGTTCGCATAGAGTAAAATGTCAGCTGGCAGAAGGGTTTTTAATGATATTTCATCTGCGAGCCTAAGTTATTTTCCTCCATTGTTGAGCACCTTGAGAGCTTTTTGGGAGGAATTGAAGAGGGTTTCGACTGGGATTTATTGGAGGTGAGTCCTATGAACTAAAAACACGATTATATTGTGAAATTAACCTTGGAATTCATGGAAACTTGGCTAAAGTTGGAAGAACTAGGGCTTGGATTTCTAAATTTTAAATTGGGATTTGATGGGTCATTTGAGCTCGGATTTGAGAGTTCTTGGTATGTATGGACTCGTGGCGAGATAAGGAACCCGGTGGTGTGAAAATTTCCGAGATTCAGGAAGTGGGCCCGGGGCTCGGCTTTTTGCTAATTTTGAGATTTTGACATTTTTCGATTGTTTTCGATTGAGTATTGTTTCCTTAGCATATTGTGACGTATTCGTTCTGAATTTGATTAGATTCGACGTGCGTGGAGGCTGATTCGAGAGGCAAAGGCATCGCGAGCTAGGGATTTAGCCGGTTCGAGGTGAGTAATAATTGTAAATGATATTCTGAGGGTTTGAAAACCCGGATTTGCATATCATAGTGCTATATTGAGGTGACTTGCACGCCGGATAGCGAGCGTGGGGTAGAGCACCGTTGGGGATTGTGACTTGGTCCATCCCGATTGATGAATTTACTGCGTATTTGACTGTAATTACTTGTTATCATCATAATTTGGGCTGATTGCCATATTTGGGTTTCGTGCCAGCTATTTGAACCCTCCGGGGATTTGTTGTTGATGATTCCTCACTGTTTTGATTTTATACTTGAAATCATTCATGCATTTTCCAATGTTTTAAAACTCAGCCAAGTCTATTGTAATTTAACACTTGAAATGATATTTCCAATAATATTTTGGGCTGAGCATCATGTTTTACTGTTGCCTGAGTGGCTTGTGTGATCTTTGACTGGGTAAGGCCGAGGGCCTGTATTGTGAGGATACTTGTGGATCGGGCTGCACGCCGCAGCAGTGTCATACTGATATTGATATGAGGCCGAGGGCCATGATTGATGCCACGAGATGGCTTGTTATTGCGCTTGGGCCGTAAGGAGCCCCTCCCGGAGTCTGCACACCCCCAGTAAGTGCCGTCGACGATAAATGGATTGGGCTGCACGCCGCAGCGGTATGTGGATCGGGCTGCACGCCGCAGCGGTACTAGTACCGTTCTGTGTGTTTACTTTATTTCATTTGTTTGCCATTATCTGTTGTTTGTGCGACTCTTTGCAATATTTACCTGATATTCTGGCATTATCTGATAACTGAGTGTTGTGCCCGAGGGGCGGAAATTCTGTGCTCATCTGCACTATTTGTTTTGCATTCATTTGCGTAACCGCTGAAAAAGTCATTTTTAAAATAGGTCTAAACTGAGCTAAGGTGTTTCGCTAAAGATTTCATAGCTTCACTGTTTTTCTAAAAAGGGTTTACACTGCATCTATATAGCATGATGATTTGTCATACGTGATTTCTTACCGCTCAGTTGTTATTTACCTTTATTACTCACTGAGTTGGAGTACTCACTTTACTCCCTGCACCTCGTGTGCAGATGCAGGTATTTGTGCACCCGGTAGCGGGTTTTGACTGATCAGAAGCAGAGTCATAGGAGTTAGCGAGGTGACTGCCAGCGTTCGCAGCACCGCTTTTCTCTCTTTTGTACATTATTCCGGCTTTGTATATTTTTAGGCCTTATGTTGGATTTACAC
>NW_017672042.1:222502-223865 GCF_001879085.1 Nicotiana attenuata | reverse complement strand
CCGGGATTCACACCGAAAAGGTCTCTTGGCGCATGGATGGTATCTCCACCTGTTTGGCATTAGTTTCTTCGTTGGGAGTCTGCTTGGACGTAGCGAGCCCGAGGAAGTTCCTGGGCGGTTGTCCACGGCCCTGCTCCGTGGCTGGTGCCGGGTGCGGGTATCCGGCCAGGTCTCAGCTGGTTATCTGATCAGGCTTCGTCTGAAATGTCCTAGAGTTGTCGGGCATGCTTCGTTTGAGCTTCGGGTGAAAGCATGTGTTGCCCAATTATCCGAAACTGGGAGTGATCTCATTCGTTCCCTCAGGAAATGAGGTGCGGCTTCCCGTGTGCTTCACTCTCTCTTTGTCTGGCCCCAGATGTTTCGAGCTCTTTCGTCGCCGCTCTAACGATGTCGGTGTGTACTCCCGCGGGGGGATATGATGATGTGGTAGGCGAGTTTGCGAGGCCAGGTGCCAGGCTGCGGCGCTGCATCATGGTTTCTTTCGAGAGTGCTCCCTCGAACTTCCTCAACGAGACGGACTCGTGTTCATCACCTTGAAGGTCGTTTCCTTTGAACGAGCGCGTGTACGCGGTGGTGCGCTCGCAGGGATCCAAAGTCCTATCGCACCTGGGGAGTTTCGGCATTTCGGGTTTCCGTGAAGCGAGTTCCGGGACCGCTTCCTCGGGAGACGATTGTTGTATGAACTTCCACGAACCTGACTCAATCCTTTCGAAGAGATCTCCAAGCATCCTTGCTGCGGAGGGATCGGTTACCGATCCGTTGTTGCTTGATCTCTCGGGTACTCGTTCGGCGTAGGGAGATGTTTCCGGCGCTACTGCGCTGGGAGTCTCCGGGTGACTTTGAAGCTGAGCGATAGCCAACCGCTGTGCCTGCAACATTTAAAAAATAACATGAAGACTAAATTCCTGTTCTTCCTGGGCCGGGGGTTTTTGAACTTCCTGTCAGTCGCTGTGTCGCACGCTTCTGTCGGCGTGAGAAATTTCATTGACTTGCTGTGCGTCCTGTGAGTCCGCGTCCGCTAGTATTGGTCCGGGTGCGTTATCGAGATCCTGTAGTGGTGCTCCAGCGACCGGGATAGCTACACCATTTTCCCCGTGATCTTCGAGGCGGTCGTTCTCAGCTCTGTTCACTGAAATCAAAGGATTGTTGATATCCAATTTTTCCCTATGTAATTTTTTATATACAAAGTACTTTCAAAATAGCATATATATGCATATATAAGCATACCTAAGTGTTTTGGTATTTTTCCTAATTTTGTAAGATTTTTTTTTAAATCAACTTATTGTCCATTTTAGGAATACAAAAATCAGTAATTATTCCCAAAGTTTATCATTTTGGTGAATGACCTATTTTATTCTCATGT
>NW_017672042.1:194263-219375 GCF_001879085.1 Nicotiana attenuata | reverse complement strand
GTATGTTTGACCTTGTTAGACATCATGCCTATCGGTTTCACCTAGGCAAACCATTAGTTAATCAATTAATTATACCAGTCTTTAATAATTACAACCAGCAGGCAGGCCTAATTCGGACTTCTTATCTGAAAATATGTAATAAATCAGCCACCCCCTTTACGTAAGTTTAATTAAAGACCTAACCAGTACTTGTAAGTCATGCTAAACAATTTCTGCTTTGAATGAGGAGGCCTATTTGAGCCTTAACTGCTATGTGTTTTCCCCTTAACTGCTCTTATGTGTTTTGTTTGTCGCACTAGATTTTGTCCTTTTAAACTTCAAAAGCCAATATCCCTTCCCTCTAGGATTAGTAGACTCCCTCCGGGACTGATAGGATTGGGGCGGGTAGTAGCATGCAATAAGTAACGAGACCATTTCGCATTTTAGTACCTTAATGGGGTGGGTAAGGGTAGACATGGATATGATGATCACGCGATAACACCACGTGTATAATTGGTTATCGGGTGTTGCGTGGGTGATCCATGTTATTTATAAGCCTAGGACCCCCCCCCCTCTTTATGTGTTTACTTCTTTCTTTCAGAATTTTTAAAACTGTCAGTTTTCAGTTCTTTTAAACCTCGTCCTTTGCTTTAATCATTTAAAATCTCTTTAAATTTCCACTACTGTTTTTCTCTCCCAAATTTCCGCCCCATTTCATCCCTTTGTTTGATTATTTGTATCAATTATTCGACCCCCATTTTTCTGCACTTGTATATTCTTTAAATAAATTATGAAATCGCCTAGTCCCAAATTTCAGCTCGTTTATTTAACTTTTATACTTCCCCTACTTGCAATCGTTATGTGAGAATTGTCTTGTATGTTTATTTGTTGTTTATATTTAAAGTCACAATCATAGCATGGCCGGGAACCACACTAGTGGATCCTGGGAGGTGCCTAACACCTTCCCCCCGAGATAATTTCAAGCCCTTACCCATTCTCTGGTTCTTCTTCTTTTTATTTCCTTCTTACTGTCCTAACTTAATCATTAGGTGGCGACTCTTCTAAATCTCAAACCCAATTCCCAAAAGGAAAAGAGTTGTCCTGCCAAATGTCGTAAACCCAATTTCGCGAGAAAAAGGGGGAATCGACAAGGATCTTGGACAAGAAAAAGTGTGAAAAACGATATGCGTTTGCGCGATGAAACTAGCAAGAAAATAATCACTATTATTTTTAGCCCCACGGTGGGTGCCAAACTGTTTACCGTGAAAATGGTAACGATCATTAAATTTATTAAATGGGACTCTAAAAATACGTGATCTATTCCCAAGCTAGTTTGTTAGACCAGATGGTGCTAGTATTATGAATTTAACGATGGGGCGGAAGATAAACGAGGTAACGACCGAACCAAAGGGTCTGCTACCCGGGCGTAAACTTGGTCGATTGGGACTTCGAGGTCGACCTTGAGGTCGAGCTCGGGTTGTCGGGGACCCTCGGGAGCAGTATAACAGCTAGAGATATAATCAAACAAAGCTACTTAAACAGAAATTGAATGTACAATGAGAATATATGTAGAGACAAAGAATATTGAAGTATCCTTAGTATCAGTGAGAGCAAATGAGTTTCAGTAAGAAGAGAGAGAGAGATTATTGCACTTGTAGAATTGTGGGAGCAACATCAGTCGTTTACAAGGTAGGGTGAGTCCCCTTTATATAGGAGGGGAACTCAGTTACAAATACATGAGTATTTAATTTACAAAATACGGCGATGGGATGGCTTGATGCGATGCCTCAGCGCAGGCTCTGGACAGGCCGGCCCTGTCAGACTCAGCCGCGTGTCTTGGGAGCTTCCCCTTTTTTGTCCTACCCTCGGCCTCTGTCTGGCCTCGAATCGGGCCTTGAAAAGCCCCGAAGGAGAGGGCTAAGTTGTGGCTTTATGTCCTCGAGGTCTCGAGGTACCTCCACGAGATGGCTTAATGGCGGGAAAGCGGGCCCTCTGATTTCACCGCGTACATTTGTGTAAGTTATAGAAAGCTTAGTATAGCCTAAATCAACTCGGAGGAGTCTAAGACTAGGCATTTGGAAGAGATGGAATGCTGCCCCGATAGTAGAATAAAGGTGTAATTGTGAAAGATAAGAGGATGACGCTAGGCGTTTGATTGTGTAATAATCCAAGGAAAAGGTATTTCATGAATTTCACGACATTAGAATACCCCCATAAGATGAATCACATTCGGATGTTATGAAATACGGTTATTGAAGTATAGTATCATCCCTTGGTGGACCAGGCAAATCACTTTAGATGTTCCCCCGATCAGACGTGAGCCCTAGTGATAATGTATTACGTAAGAGGTTTCAAGTTATCAGTGGTAGATTATATATCAACATTATACTGAATCAACAATGGATGGATAAAAGTTCCAAAGTATGAGAGGAGATTAGGATGTCATTCTTTAGATGAACAGTAAGGAGGAAGCATTAAATGACATAGATTGATACATATAGGATAAGAAGTAAGGGAGTAACCTAGAGTTGGGTAGAAGACCTCGATAATAGTAAACTGAAGTAAGCATCATGGTATAGTATGACCTACCTTGATGCAGTAAAGCCATAGGGATAGATAACCGAGGCTATGAAAAAATATAGCAATATTCATAAGTTTGACAAAGTACCGAGCGAAGAACTTCAGTACACCTATAGATGCCCAGATGGACCACTTGTCATAGTTCTGTATATGTTCACAAAGTGAGGCCTAGATATTGACTAAAAGCTAGAGGAAAAAGAATATAAGAGTCGCATATGCGCATATACAAGGACATAATTGTACATGTTGCGTGAGAGAAGGTAGCAATAGTCATGAAATTGGAAGAAATCCGACCACATGTCTTGCTGTGAGAAAGAGGCCTAAATGGGGGAATGCCATGGCCTTTAGATTTATTTACAAAATAGTTGCCTAGATGGAAATGATAGTACTAAAGTACTTGTAAGAGCTATAGGTTATGGTATTGATAAGCGCATCAGTCAACTATCTGTTCCAAAGGGGGGAATGATGTTACACCCTATATTTTCCTATGTGAGAGTACGTCGTACGTCAATTGATGTAAGATCATAAATGAGATCATCTTTGAAAGTACTTAAATTAAGTTAATCATGTTACTGCGGAGGTTAAAAATATTTATGATCATGAATAACAAGTACCAAGAGAGTTGGAAGGCTTAGAAGCTAAACGAATTGAAGAAAATAAGTTTCGTCGAAAGGCGACACGTTGGGAATGTTATAACATGTACTTTTGGGGTGAGAATAGGGTGCATAACATGATAAGGAGGTTATTTATGAGCTATTTTAGTCATATGATAGTCGTGTGTTATTTCTTGAATTCAAGAGAGGTGTGGAACAAATGTTAGCAAAGGTCATCACAAGTTATATTCATAATGTGCTGAGAATTATGTCAAATATAGCTATGCTTGTCTCCCAATATGCTTGGAATTAAGGGATAATCCACATACCAAATTGAACATCTACGAGTCTAGTTTCTAGCACATTAAATTGTTCATTGATACGACGTCTAAGTAGAGAGATATTCACGTTTTGGCGAGACCGCGCAAGCAGCTCCCAATGGGACCCATTTAGGCGGTGGTCGACCTACTTCACTTTAAAAACGATTTGGACGCGTATTTTTTGCTCATTTTCGACTCAACTTCGTCTTCAAACTCCTTCTAACCCTCCTAAACAGGTAACATAAGGGTTTGATGGGAAATCCAAGTGATTCACCATATTTCAATATCTAAAATTAGTTCTAGTGAAGAACAACACCTCTTTGAGGTTATGTTGTCATTGAGGATAGTTGTGGGCTGTGTTTGGCTGAAATTTTCAATTTGTTGCTACTGGTTAAGGTTTGTAAAACAGCCTACTACATGTTCTTGAAGTTTTTTTGTCACGACCCGGATTTTCCACCATCGGGAGTCGTGATGGCGCCTACTAGTGAAAGCTAGGCAAGCCAACTAACTGAACTATTTAACCTGTTTTCCATTTTCACTTTATTTAATGACCTAGCATCAACAATTTATAGCAACATAATTTAACATGCGGAGGAAAATAAATTTCAAGTTTAACAGTACTACTAATACCATCCCATAACAAAACCACCCAAAATCTGGTGTCACAACTTCACAGACTGTCTAAGAGTACTACAAATAAGGGTCTGAAAGAAATAACGAAATACTGTCTCTAGAACTACATAAGAGAAGCAGGAAAATAGATGGAGGGAGACGCCAAGGCCTGCGGACGCCTGCAGGACTACCTCGGGTCGCCTGGTAAGTAGGAAGCTGAAACCTCACTGCGGTCCGAAATCTGCAGCACTGGGATCTGCACAAAATAGTGCAGAGTGTAGTATCAGCACAACTGACCCCATGTGCTGGTAAGTGCCTAGCCTAACCTCGGCGAAGTAGTGACGAGGCTAGGACCAGACTACCAAATAAACCCGTGCAGTTATCTAATATACAGCGGAAAATAAAACAGAAATAAACAAGTAAAGATGGGAGGGGGTACAAGCTGCGGGGTATATCGGTACCAACAGTAAATCAAGAATAAAGGCATAAGGACAACTTAGAATTCACAGAGAAACGATAAGGAACTTGTATCCAATCCATAAACACTTTGTATCAACAATTGTTGCGGCGCGCAACCCGATCCCAACATAACAACACTATTGCAGCGTGCAGCCCGATCCATATCATTTATCACTGTTGCGGCAAGCAACCCGATCGCAATATATCATTGTTGCGGCATGCCACACGATCCAATCATATCATTGTTGCGGCGTGCAACCCGATCCAAACATATCATTGTTGCAGCATGCAACCCGATCCAAATATATCATTGTTGCGGCGTGCAACCCGATCCAAATATACAGTCACAACAACCATAACAAGAATCCCGGCAAGGGATCAATAAGAACTACACTATCCCGGAAAGGGAGTCAACAATAAGAATGAGTACATCTCGGCAAGGGAAAATCAGCTATAACCAAACTTGTTCCAACATCCACTACCTCAACTAACACCAATGTTCAACAATAAGTAATCTCTACGAGAATAATTATAAACCTTGCTCAACCCAGAAAGTCAGAAATTAGGCATTCGTAGTAGTTCTCAATAACACAATAATTTCAATAAAAGACACACGGTCATGCTCGACACCGACGTATAGATACTCGTCACCAAACCTATACGTCGTACTCAACACATAACATATAGCATACAGACCAAACTCCTATTCTCTCAAGCTAAGGTTAGACCCAAACACTTACCTCGATGCCACGAACTCGGTTCAAGCCTCAACTATAGCTTTACCTCGTGATTCCACCACCAATTCGCTCGTATCTAGTCACAAGTTACTTAATTACATCAATGAATGCTAAATAAACAATTTCTAATGCATGGAAATAAGTTTTCTAAAGCCTTTCCCAAAAAGTCAAAAATCAGCCCCGGGCCCACATGGTCAAAACCCGAGGTTCGAACCAAAACCCGACTACCCATTCACCTATGAACTCAAATATATAATTTGTTTTGAAATCGGACCTCAAATCGAGGTCCAAATCCTCTTTTTTTGAAAAACCTAGGTTCTACCCAAAACACCCAATTTCCCCCATGAAAATCATTGATTTTGAGTTGAAATCATGTTAAAAGATGTTAATGATTGAAGGAAACTAGTAAAAATTGACTTACAATCGATTTGGAAGAAGAGTTGTTCTTGGAAAATCGCCCTAGGGAGTTTTTGTTTTGAAAAGATGTGAAAAAGGGTTGTTTTTCGGGTAAGTATAAAAAGTTGCAGGCTGCAGTTATGGGAATTGCGAAGGGAGGTTGGGAAATGCGAACTGGGAATTGCGAAGGGAGGTTGGGAAATGCAAACTGGGAATTGCGAAGGGAGGTTGGGAAATGCGAACTGGGAATTGCGAAGGGAGGTTGGCAAATACGAAGCCTGCAGGCCTGCAATTCCTTAAGTCCAAAATTTCACCCCGTGGCCTATCCAAAACTCACCCGAGCCCTCGGGGCTCCAAACCAAACATGCACACCACCCTAAAAACATCATACGGACTCGCTCGTGCATTCAAATCACTAAAATAACATCAACAACTATGAATTTAGCATCAAAATCATGAAACTTTCTCAAGACTTCAAATTTCCAATTTTCTCAATAGCTATCCGATTCACGTCGTTTCAAGTCCGTTTCTTACCAAATTTTACCGACAACACATATAAATCATATTGAACCTGTACCGGGCTCCGGAACCATAATACGGGCCCGATACCACAGGTTTCACATAACATTTCACTTTCAAAAATCTTTATATTTTCCAGAAAATAATTTCTTTCAAAAATTTATTTCTCGGGCTTGGGACCTCGAAGTTCGATTCCGGGAATACGCCCAAGTCCAATATTTTCCTACGGACCCTCCGGGACCGTCAAATCACGGGCTCGGGTCCGTTTACCCAAAATGTTGACCGAAGTTAACTTAATTCATTTTATAGCCAAATTTTATCATTTTTCGTAGATTTTCACATATAGACTTCCGGCTACACGCCCGGACTGCGCATGCAAATCGAGATGATGCTAAAAGAGGTTTTTTAAGGCCTCGAAACATATAATTTAATTTAAAAACAAGTGATGACCTTTTGCGTCATCACATCCTCCACCTCTAAAACAACCGTTCGTCCTCGAACGGACATAAGAAGGAAGTACCTTAGTCGGGGAAAGGATGGGGATAACGGCTCCGCATATCTAACTCGGACTCCCAGGTAGATGCCTCGGCAGGCTGACCTTTCCACTGAACACGAACAGAAGGAAAACTCTTTGATCTCCACTGACGAACCTGCCGATCTAGAATAGCTACCGGCTCCTCCTCATAGGACAAATCCATGTCCAACTGGACAGTGCTAAAATCTAACACGTGGGATGGATCGCCGTGATACTTCTGAAGCATGGACACGTGAAACATTGGATGCACGGCTGATAAGCTCGGCGACAATACAAGTCTATAAGCCACCTCTCCCACTCGATCAAGAATCTCAAACGGGCCAATGAACCTAGGGCTAAGCTTGCCCTTCTTCCCGAATCTCATCACGCCCTTCATAGGCGACACTCGAAGCAATACCCGCTCGCCGACCATGAAAGCCAAATCTCTAACCTTGCGGTCGGCATAGCTCTTTTGCCTGGACTGAGCTGTATCAAGCCTGTCCTGAATGATCCTGACCTTGTCCAAGGCATCTTGTACTAGATCTGTACCCAACAACCGAGCCTCTCCCAGCTCAAACCATCCAACCGGCGACCGACACCGCCTACCATATAGAGCCTCATAAGGAGCCATCTGAATACTCGACTGGTAGCTGTTATTGTAGGCAAACTCTGCTAAAGGCAAGAACTGATCCCACGAGCCTCCGAAGTCAATGACACAAGCTCGGAGCATATCCTCTAAAATCTGAATGGTCCGCTCGGACTGCCCGTCCGCTTAGGATGAAACGTTGTGCTCAACTCAACCCGTGTGCCCAACTCTCGCTGAACTGCTTTCCAAAAATGTGAGGTAAACTGTGTGCCTCGATCCGAAATGATAGACACGGGCACACCGTGAAGACGAACAATCTCCCGGATATAGATCTCAGCTAATCTCTCGGAAGAATAGGAGACTGCTACAGGAATGAAATGTGCTGACTTGGTCAGCCTATCCACAATAACCCACACTGCATCGAACTTCTTTTGAGTTTGTGGGAGTCCAACAACGAAGTCCATAGTGATACGCTCTCACTTCCACTCAGGATTCTCAATCTTTTGGAACACACCGCCAGGCCTCTGATGCTCGTACTTGGCCTGCTGACAATTCAAACATTGATCCACATATGCAACAATGTCCTTCTTCATTCTCCTCCACCAGTAATGCTGCCGTAAGTCCTGATACATCTTGGAGGCGCCCGGATGAATAGAGTACCGGGAACTATGGGCCTCCTCTAGAATCAACTCCCGAAGTCCATCCACATTAGGCACACAAATACGTCCCTGCATTCTTAAAACTCCATCATCTCCTATGTGACCTGCTTGGCATCTCCGTGCTGCACGGTGTCTCTAAGGACACATAAATGAGGATCATCATACTACCGATCTCTGATACGCCCCAACAAAGGAGAGCGAGCAACTGTGCAAGCTAACATGCGGCTTGGCTCAGAAACATCCAACCTCACGAACTGGTTGGCCAAAGCCTGGACATCAGGGCAAGCGGTCTCTCACCGACTGGAATATACGCTAGACTGCCCATACTGGCTGCCTTCCTACTCAAAACATCGGACCACATTGGCCTTTCCCGGATGATATAAGATAGTGAGATCATATTCTTTCAATAGCTCCAGCCACCTTCTCTGCCTCAGATTTAACTCCTTCTGCTTGAATAAATACTGCAAACTCTTGTGGTCCGTGAACACTTTGCATGCCACGCTATATAGATAATGCCTCCAGATCTTCAGTGCATGAACAATGGTTGCTAACTTCAAATCATGGACTGGATAGTTCTTTTCATGAATCTTCAACTGGCGCGAAGCATAAGCAATGACCTTGCCATTCTGCGTCAACACCGCACCAAGCCCAACACGAGATGCATCACAATAAACTGTATATGGGCCTGAACCTGTGGGCAAAGCCAACACTGGTGCCGTAGTCAAGGCTGTCTTGAGCTTCTGGAAGCTCGCCTCGCACTCATCCGACCATTTAAATTGGGCACCTTTCTGGGTCAACCTGGTCATCGGGGCTGTAATAGATGAAAGCCCCTCCACGAACCGACGATAATAGCCTGCCAAACCTAAGAAACTCCAGATTGGCTGATGTGGGTCGAGGCCAGTTCTTGACTGCCTCTATCTTCTTTGGATCTACCTGAATACCCTTTGCTGAAACTACATGCCCCAAGAAAGCAACTGAACTCAACCAGAACTCACACTTTGAAAACTTTGCATACAGCTGACTATCTCTCAGAGTCTGAAGAACCGCTCTCAAATGTTGCCCATGCTCCTCCTGACTGCGGGAATAAATTAAGATATCGTCAATGAAGACTATCACGAACGAATCCAAGTAAGGCCTGAACACTCGGTTCATCAAATCTATAAAAGTTGCCGGGGCATTCGTCAACCCGAATGACATCACCAAGAGTTTGTAATGCCCGTACCGAGTGCGGATAGTTGTTTTAGGGACATCGGATGCCCTAATCTTCAAGTGATGGTAGCCTGATCTCAAGTCGATCTTAGAAAACACTTGGGCACCCTGGAGCTGGTCGAACAAATCCTCAATCCTCGGCAATGGGTACTTATTCTTGATTGTGACCTTGTTCCATTGTCGGTAATCTATACATATTCTCATTGATCCGTCCTTCTTCTTGACAGACAACACCGGCGCACCCCATGGCGATACACTGGGTCTAATGAAGCCCTTATCAAGCAAGTCTTGCAACTGCTCCTTTAACTCTTTCAACTCAGGCGTGGCCATGCGATATGGCGGAATAGAAATGGGCTGAGTTCCTGGAGCCAGGTCAATGCAAAAATCAATATCCCTGTCGGGTGGCATACCCGGCAGGTCTGAAGGAAATACCTCAGGAAACTCACGAACTACAGGCACAGAATCAATGGAAGGAACCTCGGCACTGGAATCACGAACGTATGCCAAATAGGCCAAACACCCCTTCTCGACCATTCGCCGAGCCTTCATATATAAGATGACACTATGGGTAGAATGACTAGGAGTCCCTCTCCACTCTAAATGAGGTAAACCCGGTAGGGCTAAGGTCACAGTTTTGGCATGACAATCCAAGATGGCGTGGTAAGGTGACAACCAGTCCATCCCTAGTATGACATCAAAATCGACGATGTCCAGCAATAATAAGTCTACTCGGGTCTCAAGACCCTCTATCACAACCATGCAAGAACGATGAACACGGTCTACCACAATAGAATCACCCACGGGGGTGGATACATAATCAGGAATACTTAGAGAATCACTGGGTACGACTATATACAGCGCAAAATAAGATGACACATAAGAGTAGGTAGACCCTGGATCAAATAGCACTGAAGCACCCCTACTACAAACCAAAACTGTACCTGTGATAACTGCATCGGAAGCCTCAGCCTCCGGCCTAGCTGGATGAGCATAAAATTGGGGCTGGGCCTCACCACCCTGGACTACCTCTCTGGGATGGCTTGCTGCTGGTTGGCCTCTACCTCTAGTGGCCTGAGCTCCACCTCTAGCACCTCTACCTCCACCTCTAGAACCTCTACCGCCACCTCTGATTGGCTGGGCGGGCTGTGGAACACTTGGTGCCTGAACCATAGCACGGGAACCCTGCTGCTGCGACTAAGTACCCACTAACCTCGGACAAGCCCTCCGGATATGACCATACTCACCACACTCAAAGCATCCACCAGAGTGCTGTAGCTGAGGAAACTGAGACTGACCCTGACAACCTGAATGACCACCTCGAAAACTCTGGAGCGGCGGTGCACTGAAGGGATGCTGATCAGAATACTGTGTAAGAGAACCACGACCACCTGAAGCACCGTGAGAAGCCTGAAGCGCTGACTGAAAGGGCCTAGGAGGATGGACTCTACCATAGGAATCCCTGCCTCCAGACGAGGTACCACTGAATCTGCCTGAATGACGGGGCCTCTTGTCAGACCCCTGACCGCCTCCCCGTGACAAAACCATCTCGACCCTCCTAGCCACAATGGCCGCCTCCTGGAAAGAAATATCTCTCCCTGTCTCCTTATCCATATGAAGTCGAATGGGCTGGATAAGTCCCTCAATGAACCTCCTCGTTCTCTCTCTCTCTCTCTGTGGGGAGTATAAGTAGAGCATGACGGGCCAAATCAATAAACCTGGTCTCATCCTGGTAACAGTCATGGAACCCTGCTGGAGACGCTCGAACTGCCTCCGGTACATCTCCCTCTGAGTAACTGGAAGAAACTTCTCCAAGAATAGCTGGGTAAACTGCTCCCAAGTCAAAGCTGGCGATCCGGCTGGTCTAGCCAAACAATAATCTCTCCACCAAGTCTTGGCAGATCCAGATAAGCGGAAAGTATCAAAGTCGACCCCATTGGTCTCCACTATCCCCATGTTCCTGAGAACCTCATGAAAGCTGTCTAGATAATCCTGGGGATCCTCAGAAGATGCACCGCTGAAAGTGGCAGTGAAGAGCTTAGTAAACCTATCCAATCTCCACAAGGCATCGGCAGTCATGGCTGCTTCGACACCGGTCTGGGCTACCACACCCGGCTGAACTGCTCCAACTGGCTGAGCTGCTGGAGTCTGGAACTGAGGAGCCACCTGCTCCGAAGTACGAGTAGCAGGAGTCTGGGCCCCTCCTCCAGCCTGAGAGACGGATGGGGCTACAGGAAGCAAGCCTGCCTGGGTGACACTCTCCATGAGGCCCACTAGACGGACCAGAGCATCCTAAAGTACTAGAGTAGCAATGAACCCCTCTGGGACCTGAGCTGGGCCTACTGGAGCTGTCTGGGCCGGAACCTCCTCGTCAAACTCAACCTGAGGCTCCGCCGCTGATGGTGCTGCTTCGAGCTGAGCTCTGCCCCTACCTCGGCCTCTAGCACGGCCTCAGCCTCTGCCCCTCGCGGGAGCTGCTGAGGGCTCGGGCTGCTGATCAGCGGATAAGGAAGCACGTGTTCTGGGCATCTGAAAAAGAACAGAGTAGAAATTCGATTAGTATTGAGAAACCAAACCGCACGACACGAAAGAATAGATGCGAAGTTTTTCCTAACTCTGTAGCCTCTAGGGGATAAGTACAGACGTCTCCGTACCGATCCCTCAGACTCTACCAAGCTTGTCTGTGAATTGTGAGATCTATGTAACCTAGTGCTCTGATACCAACTTGTCACGACCCGTATTTCCCACCATCGGGAGTCGTGATGGCGCCTACTAGTGAAAGCTAGGCAAGCCAACTAACTGAACTATTTAACCTGTTTTCTATTTTCATTTTATTTAATGACTTAGCATCAACAATTTATAGCAACATAATTTAACATGCGGAAGAAAATAAATTTCAAGTTTAACAGTACTACTAATACCATCCCATAACAAAAGCACCCAAGATCTGGTGTCACAACTTCACAGACTGTCTAAGAGTACTGCAAATAAGGGTCTGAAAGAAATAACCAAATACTGTCTCTAGAACTGCATAAGAGAAGCAGGAAAATAGATGGAGGGAGACGCCAAGGCCTGCAGACGCCTGCAGGACTACCTCGGGTCGCCTAGTAAGTAGGAAGCTGAAACCTCACTGCGGTCCGAAATCTGCAGCACTTGGATCTGCACAAAATAGTGCAGAGTGTAGTATCAGCACAACCGACCCCATGTGCTGGTAAGTGCCTAGCCTAACCTCGGCGAAGTAGTGACGAGGCTAGGACCAGACTACCAAATAAACCTGTACAGTTATCTAATATACAGCGGAAAATCAAACAGAAATAAACAAGTAAAGATGGGAGGGGGTACATGCTGCGGGGTATATCAGTATCAACAGTAAATCAAGAATAAAGTCATAAGGACAACTTAGAATTCACAGCGAAACAATAAGGAACTTGTATCCAATCCATAAACACTTTGTATCAACAATTATTGCGGCGCGCAACCCTATCCCAACATAACAACACTGTTGCGGTGTGCAGCCCGATCCATATTATTTATCACTGTTGTGGCGTGCAACCCGATCCCAATATATCATCAAAACAACCATAACAAGAGTCCCGGCAAGGGATCAATAAGAATTACACTATTCCGGCAAGGGAGTCAACAATAAGAATGAATACATCCCGGCAAGGGAAACTCAGCTATAATCAAACTTGTTCCAACATCCACTACCTCAACTAACACCAATGTTCAACCATAAGTAATCTCTACGAGGATAATTATAAACCTTGCTCAACCCAGAAAGTCACAAATTAGGCATTCGTAGTAGTTCTCAATAACACAATAATTTTAATTTAAGACTCACGGTCATGCTTGACACCGACGTATAGATACTCGTCACCACACCTATACGTCGTACTCAACACATAACATATAGCATACCGACCAAACTCATATTCCCTCAAGCTAAGGTTAGACCAAACACTTACCTCGATGCCACGAACACAGTTCAAGCCTCAACTATAGCTTTACCTCGTGATTCCACCACCAATTCGCTCGTATCTAGTCACAAGTTACTTAATTACATGAATGAATGCTAAATAAACAATTTTTAATGCATGAAAATAAGTTTTCTAAAGCCTTTCCCAAAAAGTCAAAAATCAGCCACGGGCCTACATGGTCAAAACCCGAGGTTCGAACCAAAACCCGACTACCCATTCACCTATGAACTCAAATATATAATTTATTTTAAAATCGGACCTCAAATCGAGGTCCAAATCCTCTTTTTTTGAAAAACCTAGGTTCTACCCAGAACACCCAATTTCCTCCATGAAAATCATTGATTTTGAGTTGAAATCATGTTAAAAGATGTTAATGATTGAAGAAAACTAATAAAAATTGACATACAATCGATTTGGAAGAAGAGTTGTTCTTGGAAAATCGCCCTAGGGAGTTTTTATTTTGAAAAGATGTGAAAAAGGGTTGTTTTTCGGCTAAGTATAAAAAGTTGCAGGCTGCAGTTATGGGAATTGCGAAGGGAGGTTGGGAAATCCGAACAGGGAATTGCGAAAGGAGGTTGGTAAATGTGAATTGGGAATTGCAAAGGGAGGTTGGGAAATGCGAACTGGGAATTGCGAAGGGAGGTTGGCAAATGCGAAGCCTGCAGGCCTGCAATTCCTTAAGTCCAAAATTTCACCCCGTGGCCTATCCAAAACTCACCCGAGCCCTCGGGGCTCCAAACCAAACATGCACACCACCCTAAAAATATCATACGGACTCGCTCGTGCATTCAAATCACTAAAATAACATCAACAACTATGAATTTAGCATCAAAATCATGAAACTTTCTCAAGACTTCAAATTTCCAATTTTCTCAATAACTATCCGATTCACGTCGTTTCAAGTCCGTGTCTTACCAAATTTTACCAACAACACATATAAATCATATGAACCTGTACCGGGCTCCGGAACCATAATACGGGCCCGATACTACAGGTTTCACATAACATTTCACTTTCAAAAACCTTTATATTTTTCAGAAAACAATTTCTTTCAAAAATTCATTTCTCGGGTTTGGGACGTCGGAATTTGATTCCGGGCATACGCCCAAGTCCCATATTTTCCTACAGACCCTCGGGGACAGTCAAATCACGGGTCCGAGTCCGTTTACCCAAAATGTTGACCGAAGTCAACTTAATTCTTTTTAAAGCCAAATTTTATCATTTTCACAGATTTTCACATATAGACTTCCGGCTACACGCCCGGGCTGCGCACGCAAATCGAGATGATGCTAAAAGAGGTTTTTAAGGCCTCGAAACACAGAATTTAATTTAAAAACAAGTGATGACCTTTTGGGTCATCACACATGGGCCATAACAACATGAATTCGGATCAATTAAGCCAATAAATTTTAAATACTAAATAATTATGCTAAAAAATAACTTAATTAATTTGAATAGTCGACCAGTAAATTCTAAAATATCAAATTACTATATCAAAGATATTGGTCAAGTTAATTTAATATCTATCGAATTTTTTATTTTAATAAATATTATGGAATCATCTTTGTTAGAAGTAGCGGTGTATATAGGTCGGGTTGGTTCGAATTTTGCAACTACCAAACCAAATCAATTGTGTCGGGTTATTAAATCTGAACACCAAACCAAACCAATAAAACTCGGGTTTTCCAATCTCGGATTTTCGGGTCTTTCGGATTTTTTCGGATTTTTTTTCGGTAAAATCTTTGTAGCACAGAACATATCACTTGTGCTCAAATATTTCTTTAATCCTAGTGAAATACAACTATATAAGGTATTTTCCAAGAAAATAATACAAAATATGAGATGTGTCATAACATTATCCTAAAATATTCAACAATAAATACAATAAAATTATGTAATATAAATATTGCTAATTAACAACAACAAACCCAGTATGATCCCAACAGGTGGGGTCAGGGGAGGGTAGTCAGTATTCAGACCTTACCCCTACCTAATGCAAGTAGAGAGGCTGTTTCGCTAATTAAAACGCCATATTAAAAATAAACATAATCTGAAAGTATTAAGACAAGCTAAAATAAGTAGACTAATTAATTACATGACTAAACGCTAAAGAAAAAATAAAAAAAGATTATGCATTTTTATCTAAATTATTGCAAAATAAAAAATAGATATTCAATATATTGCCGTTCGTAGTATTGAATTGAATGTCTTTTGTTAGCATTAGTATTGATTTGATTTTGGTTTGAGCTTTTCTTAGCATTATTTAAGTTACTAATATTAATGGCTATAAAACTTATTGGAACATTCAAAAGTTCTAAGTCCAACCTTGAATAATACCTTAGAAGATAAAATTATGAAAAAGATAAAAAAAATATTTATAAATTACATCACAATAAGTATATTTATATATTAAATATATCTAAAATTTCTATATATGTAATTTTGGTTTGGTTTCGGTTTGACTTTCTTTAGTTAAAACCAAACTAAACCAAGTATGGTCGGGTTTTTTTCTCCAACACCAAACCAAATCAAACCAAACTATAGTGGGTTTTTTTCTCGGTTTGACTCGAATCATCGGGTTGGTGCGGTTTGTCGATTTCCTTTGTATACCCCTAGTTAGAAGCACTTTACCCTTTAATGCATAATATTTTTAATGTGTAACCGAACTTAATCGGCTCAATACATACCAAACACCAAATGAAAAAAAAAAAATTACAAGTGTACTATCTCACCATACTAGTCGTGAAAATACAACTTTTTCAACTACCATTACTTTCCAATGGGTCATTCTAGAAGGAGGAAATAAACTCTGTATATACAACACACACATGCCTTCTACTCATCATTCCACGTTCAATTTCTAACACAAATATATCTTTTAGCAAAGTTTTTCACACTATTCTCTCTCTCCTCTCTCTTTCTCTCTCTAGCAATAACAATGGCAATCAAAGTCCTTTTATGTTGAAAAATATAAAAATTTCCTTTGAAATTTCTTACATGAGATCCAAGGGAAAAAAAATAGAAGAAAAAAGCTTAGTCAACTTTTTCCTTTTAATTTGCTAGGTCTTTGTCTCTTGCGCAAGTCGTCGCAGTTGAGAACTTGAGATCCACATTTTGTGATTTAGCATATTATTATCACTTTATATCTTTGGACGTAGTGGATAACATCATTGGGCAAGTTATATATTTGGTCCGCCGATAAAAAATAATTTATATTCATTAGTTAATATTCCAAAATATATATTAATTATGCATAAATTATGTGTACCATGTATACTATACATTAATATATAAAATACATATATTTTGTCGACTATTATTTTTAAAAATAATTATACGTACAGTATAGTTTTTCCGACATCTTTTTGTGATATATGGCCATGCGTAATATTCTTCGTAATATCCTGGAAATTTGCTGGCCCACTGACCACCTACTCCTAATAATTTATATGAACGCAAAATTATTGACTTTGTACAATTTGCTTAACCAAAGTTTATTTAATACTCTATATACGTGTGAAAGACTTAGAAAGTCTCTGCAAATTGAACACAACTTCTCTTTTTCTTTTTCTTCAACTATATATATCTTGTATTCAAAGTTTCAAAGTGAAATGGATGATATATCCTCACTCTTAACTAGAGATTTTCGATTTGAGCATTAAAAATAAATTCGTAAGAAAGGAAGAAATTCAAAAATAGCTAGATTTACAAGTGGTCGTTCAAAAATAGCCCACTTACAAAAGTAATCGAAATTTAGCCACTTTTCATGTAAAGATAAATCCGAACGAAAACACTGTTCAAAATCCGGAAAAATACTCCAGCATAATATACTGAAGTTCCAGTATATCCAGTATAATACACCGGTCCAGCATAATATACTGGAGTTTGGAGCACCGGTGCTCCAATCTCGAGTATATTATCCTGGAGCCAGCAAAGTATACCAGTCCAGCATAATATGCTGGAAGTTCATACACAGGTGCACCGAACTCCAGTATATTATGCTGGCATTGTCTCTGTTGCAGCAAAATAGTGACTATTTTTCATTAACTTGGTAAACGCTGGCTATTTTTGAATGGTCAGTCCGAAAACTGACTAGACCATGCTATTTTTACGAAGCTCTTACTCCTTAATGGGCCTATGTGACAAAAATCCAAATTAATTGTGCCAATAAATTTCGAATACTAAATGATTATGCTAAAAAATAACTTAATTAGTCTGAAGTAGTCGACCAGTAAATTCTGAGTACTGAAGTTACACCAAAAAACTTGACCTAATTAATTTGATCTCTACCCAAAAAAAATCATAATTCGAATATGAAATCTCTATTCAAATTAATTGGACCAGTAAATTCCGAAAATCAAACAACTATATAAAAAAAATTGTTTAATTAAGTTAATCTAAAATCTATCGAAAAGTTCTTTATTTTCAATGTGTACTATCAGTGTCTTGGATGTAAAGTCGTATTTGTTAGAAAGTGTTTTGCCCTCCAATATGTGATCTTGCAATGGGAATCCAAACTTAATCGGCTTGGATCCTACAATGCGAATCCGAATTTAATCGGCTCAATACGGTATCCAACACCAGATGAGAAATAAAAAATATTAATAAGTGTACTATCTCACCATACTTGTCGGAAAAAATGCAACTTTCAACTATCACTACTTTCCAATAGGTCATTCTAGAAGGAGGAAATTAACTCTATATATACAACACACACTTGCCTTCTACTCATCATTCCACGTTTAATTTCTAACACAAATTATTCATTAAAGTTTTCCACATTTTTTTTATTTTCACACTATTCTCTCTCTCCTCTCTCTTTCTCTGTCTAGCAATAACAATGGCAATCAAAGTCCATGGCCCTGTTATGTCACCTGCTGTAATGAGAGTCATAGCTACCCTCAAAGAAAAAGAGCTTGATTTTGAGCTTGTTCCTGTTAATATGCATACTGGTGATCACAAAAAAGAACCTTTCATTTCTCTCAATGTAAGTCTAAATCTTAATTATTAGCCTTGTATTTTCATCTCCTTTTTATTTTAATTTATAAACGATTACAGTCAAATTTCTTTATAACAATTGTCATGTCTCTATAATAACATTTTCTCAAAGCAAACATCTTTTTTGGGACCTATCTTTCATGTCATGTTATAGTATATGTTCTAGAGACGGAGTCAGGATTTGAAATTTATGGGTTCGAGATTAAAATTATTGTAAGTTATTGGGTTCTAATTTAATAATTTGTGTATTGTTAATGAATTTCTTAAGACAAATATAAGATTTGGACCCAAGCTAATGGTTCGACCGAACCCCTGACTTCTAGTGGCTTAAAAATATCGAAAGAAACGAGGCTGTTACAGAGAGATTTGACTATAGTGAGTTTAATTTAGAGTAGATCTAAGGATGGAGATCTCAAGCTCCTAAAAAATAAAATGACTTAATTTTATTTTTTTATTCATGCAGCCATTTGGTCAAGTTCCAGCTTTTGAAGATGGAGATCTCAAGCTCTTTGGTAAGTAATAATTGCACATTTGATCCCTCAGTTTTTTATGGTTTTTAATTTTGGTCCTTTTGATATTTCATTAAATATACTTAACCTTGAATTTAATTTAATTATATGTTATTGGTCCCTCTACGTAGAAAATATGCTATTTTTATATCATTTTCAAACTATATAGCCCTCAAATATAGAGTAATAGTACAACTTTAACATTGACATACGAGTAATTTAGATAGTTTAGCCGATAATAATTCGTTAAATTTGTGAAGACTCATAAGTAAAAGGATCAAAAGTGTGCTTATTAAGTAATTGAAGGTTAAATGTGTTAAACCGATATCATAAGGATCAAAATCAAAATTTATTAATATTTCAGGGACTAAAAGCACAAATTTTTTTTTTGGTAATATACTAACTTTCCTGTCACAATAGCAGCCCACATTATCTTCTTTCTTGATTTACCCATCATGATTTATGTAGAAATTTCATTGATCTTTCTCTCTCTCTCACACACACACACAATATATATATATATATATATATATATATATATATATATATATATATATATATTGAACGCGTACCACATGATCATACGCTTCTGAACTCGACTAATCCAAATTCACGTTGCATAAAGCCCAGTAAGGATAATCTCTCCACCAACGGGTTCGGCCGAACCCAGTAGCTTTGGTTTGAACCCCTGTATTTGTCTTAAAAATCCATTGAATATGTATAAGTTATTAATTTAGAACCTAGTAACTTAAAATGATTAGAATTACGAACCCATAAGCTTGAAATTCTGGCACCGCTTCTGTTCTTTCTTAATTTGTCATGTTGATATATGAAATATTGCTAATCATGCAGAGTCAAGAGCCATTACTCAATATATAGCACACACATATGCAGACAAAGGAAACCAACTATTAGCCAATGAGCCCAAAAAAATGGCAATAATGTCAGTATGGATGGAAGTAGAATCAACAAAATTTGACCCTATTGGTTCAAAGTTAAGCTTTGAATTAGCTGTTAAGCCAATGTTAGGAATGGTAACAGATGATGCAGCAGTGGCAGAAAATGAAGAAAAATTGAGCAAAATTCTTGATGTGTATGAAACAAGACTTAAAGAGTCAAAATATTTGGGTGGTGAGAGTTTTACATTAGCAGATTTACACCATGCACCTGTTGTGCATAATTTAATGGGGACTAAAGTTAAGAGTTTGTTTGATGCTAGACCTCATGTTAAGGCTTGGTCTGCTGATATTTTGGCTAGGCCTGCTTGGTCTAAGGCACTTGAGTTGCACAAACAGTAAAACTGATCTCAACTCGTTTGGGACTGAGGCGTAATAGTTGTTGTGGCCTATGAATCAGCAAGTTAATAAAATTTGGGCCGTAGGAAACTGATTCCAACTTATTTGGGACTGAGGCGTAATTGTTGTTGTTATTGTTGGAAAACTTTTTTTATTGTGTTTGGTTTGACTGTTATTGTATTGTAAACGTTTCGTTTTTTTTTTTTGAAGAAGAAGAAGAAGAAAAAATCTCCCATATCATCTGTTGTTTTTTGTTACGATTATGACTGTTGAATTACATGAAATGACTTTGTGTTTTTTTTTACTAGTCTTTTGTACTAAAAATTAATTTTCTTTTAACTTGTTATTTAATTAAATCAGGAAAATGATATTATATAGTCACTATTAAAATAATAGTAAAAAAATATGTATATATATATTATGTATGTTATATACAAAAATTATATAAATTTTATATACTTTTTGACTAATCAAATATAAATAATTTCTAGCGCGGGCTAAAACTGTTAATCCCCTTATTAGAGCCCGTTTGGACATAAAAAAAATTTCTTTTTTTCGAAATCAGCGTTTGTTCATAAACTTTTCAATTTTCACTTGAAGATGCATTTTGAAAATTTTCGAAAATTTGAAAAACTCTAAAAACCTGTTTTTCAAAATTTTCAGAAAAACTTCAAAAATAATTCAAACTGAATTTTATGTTCAAACACAATTCTAAATTTTAAATATCATTTTCACTTGAAAAAAATTTTTGCCATTTTTTGAAATTTTACAATTCTTATGTCCAAACGCCTACTTATGTTCTTTCAATTTTAAGTTTAGTTCCATTGAGTTGTTGGCCGACTAAAAGATGCGATTCTAGACATTGCAATTACCAATGATGCTCGTGAGACTTGGTCAAACTTCAATGTTCACTTACTCCTATAGATTTTTGAAAAACCAAATTTCTAAATAATCTTTTTCAATTCAACCACTCGTTTTTTTTATGTCAACGTCAACAAATATTGCCCAAATCTCAAAAAGTGAAAAGCTTTCTAAATTAAATAGGCAGAATGGCCTAAATGGCACATATACTTGTGCCACTTTGTCATGCCGGTCCCCAAATTCAATAATTTGCCAACCAAACCCTTATACTCCTTCAAACCGTGAATAATAAACGCTTATGACAGGAAGCTGTCAGTGCGTATAACACAATCTCTTCCACGTTGGCTGCCACGTCAAAAATAACAATGTGTAAATGCCATGTCACTTGGTAGATTAAAAATAATTAAAATCAAAAAATAAAATTCAAACATTAATCCCCTAATCATCTTCCTCAAATGATGCGACTGCTGTGAACAGTAACACAGCAACACTTCATTCTGCTGCCAGAAATGGGCATGTGTCGAAGCAAAACTGATATTTATCATATCTGTTCTGGTTCAGATCAAGTGATTCCAAGCAGCGGAGATTGTTCTCCACTAAAAATACCATCGACCCACCAAGTTTCAGACAATTTCAATGCCGGAATAGTCTCCTCCAACCAACTGAATATGGCCGGCGAATACCAGTTGGTCGAGGATGGAGCTACAGGTGTCCAAATTGAACAAGACCAATACCAATTGACTCCAACTGAGCAAGTGATTGATGCCAAACGATCGAACAACAACTACAATGAATCAATCGTCACAACAATTCAAAAAATAAAATCTGCAGAATTGCAGACACCAGGTGTTCGATGAAATGCTAAAGTCAGGGGAGGGGAGAAAGAATTGGAGAGAAAATGTTGAAGAGAGAAGAAAAAAAGAATTGGACAGAAAATGTTGGAGAGAGAGAAAAACATAGAAGAAAAGCTCACTTTTTTTCAACAAAGGAGGATGAACAATCGGGAAGAAGATGACAGCCAAAAAATGGCTCTTGGTGCCTTTTTAATAGGCCTCACGCTCCTTAAACGAGTGTAGCACACGCACTTCAGTAAAAAATACCACATAGGATGAGCGGGGTTTAAAATGCTCAGTTTTTAAGGGTAGGGGAGTTTGGTTGGCAAATTATTAAGTTTGGGGACCGGAATGACAAAGTGGCACAAGTATAAGTAGCATTTAGGCCATTCTGCCAATTAAATATTAATAGTAGTAGATAGCATAGCACTCGGGGACTGAATCCTTAGAAATTAAATGTCTCATTCATTGAATTTCCCCCTCAGGGCCTCAGGCTCGCTTTAATTAACTTTTACCAATTTTTATATTAAGGAATTTATTTTTTAACATTAATTAATAATAAATTTAGCATATTAATCTGTTTTATCATTTTAATTTGTCCTTTGAAAATATAACAAATATTCCGAGACTCTTACTTCAAGGGCAACTTTAATAAAAAAAATTATTAATATCTTGAAGAAAAAAAATATTGTGGACCATAAATATCAAAAAATCAATTAAAGTGGACTAGAGAAACTATAAAAATCCTAGCATTGACTTGTTTATTCCAGAGTAAAGTGGTCTGAAATTTTGATAGAACTTGTTGTTGAAGTCTATTACCTACCTCATATTTTAAATTAGCAAATTAAGGTGGTTGTCTTAACCTTATTGAGGAAAATAGAGATTAACATCATGTCATGTCATGTCATGGTCATTCAATTATTTTGACAAAATAAACAATTCTTGAAGAAAGAATCAATACATTATGTTGGCTCGAAAAATTTTATTTGTGTATCACACATAGTTGTGTGAAGCTTTTTTTTTTTTTTGTCTTATAACTGTGTGGTCACAAAATAAAATCACTCGACTCTAAAACACTAAATAATGCTTAGTTTGGAGAGGATAGCGTATACTAGACTAGCAGCCTAAATGGATAAATGGATTTGTACAAAAGAATGAGTTTTCAGGGCTAAGCTAATCCAGTTACAAAGTGGAATTGTTCAAAATACTCAAACATATATTATGCGCATCCGGGGAATCGAACCCCGGTCAGTACCGTGGGAGGGTACTATGATACCACTACACCAGATGCGCTACTTGATAGTAACTGCAACCTCATTTTTATAAGATATGTGATCCAGGTGTCCCATCTTTAGAATTAACAATAATAATTCATTCGACTTATTGGCTCCCCACTTTTGGAATTTTCATTATCAATAACATCAAAATATAAATGTAAAGAATAAGCCACAATCAAGAAAGATTTTAAGCCTCAAAGTCCTAGATTCTACAATCAAAGACTATTTTCTTGATAAATGAACGTCTTATTCACAAAAGTAATGGCACCATGAAAAGAGTTGCCCAAGATGAGCATAAAATGTTGTGACCTTTCTATACTTATTCTTTTGGTAAGTATTATACTTTTTAGGCAGGTTATACCTATGGCATCAAAGTGCCTGCATTATGATTTGTATACCTCTTTGCTATCTGTACAGGAAATTCTCTTTTTACCACTACCACAAAATGTGGAAAAAAGGAGCTTTATTTGTTTAGATTATTTTCTATACGAGTTAATTACATCTATGGCGATATACTGTTTTCTATTCTTCCAATTCCACATTTTAAACAAAGCAACAACTAGGGAAACCAGGCCAGAGTTGATGCAAGCATTTGATTCAAGTCATTCAAATACCATTTCAGTAATTAGTACAAGCACCCACAACTCAAGCACAAAAACTAGTTCCTGACTCAAGTGGATAAAAATGATATATGTCCGCTCACATGAAACTTTAATGTTCAATAACCCTATCCACTTTCAGAAAACTGAAAGTACAAACTTATAATCGTGCAAATATTTAGTGCGCTGACAAAAGCAAGCCAACAGATAATTGCAGTTAGCACCTACTTATGCACTCATGAGCTAGGCGTAGCTTCCGCTTTTCCCTCTGCAGCTTCACCTCCTACCTTACTGCTGCTTTGTTCTTTAGGTTCTCCCTCCGCCGTCTCTGTAGGCTTTGTGACTTCTTCCTCTGATAAAAGAAAATAGATCATATTATAAGCACAATGAAGAAGGAAATCTCAAAACTAGGATGAACAATCCTTTTCTATATTGCAGGATAAGGCAGGGAAAAGCAAGGCAGAGTCTTCTGGTTCTCACATTTCAACAACATTAGGAAAAACAAATATCGCCTTTTTGTTACTTAATCGATGACTGTAACTCTAATATCATAATTTATTTATTTTTGGTGGGGTTGGAGGAGTGGTGTGTTATTACCTAAACAGGTGAACAAACAATTTGGTTTAAGGACTCTAATCATTATGACATTGTAAGATCAACCAAGTATTCCCCATTGAACTAAAGCATATGACAAGCAAGAGGAGGATGATCATCATTATTTTCGCATAATAAAATTGTAAAGTCTAGAAACTCTTGATAAAATCATATCAAAGGGGGTAAAAAGAATTCTTAAAGTTATATCTTCGTGACAAATCCAGTAACTTCAAGCAAGGGAGTAGCATACTACCATCTGAAGCAAAAGATTTCAAGTGTAAGCAGTTTCCCATAGGCAAGACTCGGACTAATGCTCCCAGGCACGATTCCCGAGGCGTCTCTCTCTCCTTCCCCCTAGGAGGGAGATTCCCCCCCTTTCCCCTACCCCCCCCCCCCCCCCTTTCTTCTTTCTCCGGTCACCCCAATCGGAATTCAGGCTCCTTAGCCCTTTGCTGCAAGGTTTTTATATATCTTTTTTTCACTCATGGAACATAAGATATTTTTCAAGTCAGGGGGGAAATGTTTTGATATTCATGCTCACAATGAAGGTGCGGAATGCTGGTTTGAATGGGTGGGAAAGCAGCAGGTATATTTATCGAAAGCTGATGTTAAGCAGGAAGCTATCTTTGTGGGTCTGTCATATCCTCAAAGAAGCTTCTAAGTGTAAAGGGAGGATCTTCAAGACATGGAAGAATGGGGACCACTTCACAGACATTTATGGCTCTCTTAAGCATAATAAATTTGGCAGATTTATCTGTTTAATCTCAGTTCAGGGTCATAAAAGAACAGTTATGGTGCTACCAGAGAATGTTCCATATGAAGGGTGGGCCTTTAATGCTAGAAGTATAGAAAAATTTATTAATAGTACCTCTTTGGCCACCATGGCTCCTCTTAGGAGGAATATCCACAAATTATCTGGTGAAGAATCATACAAAGAGGCTCTGGAGAAGAGTACATGGAGAACTGATGAAGCGTGTCTTCAAACAACGTCTACATCAGATAATCTGAT
>NW_017672042.1:118397-190124 GCF_001879085.1 Nicotiana attenuata | reverse complement strand
CCTACCAAATATCTAGGCCTCCCTTTGGGCTACAAAAATAAGTCGCAAGATATATGGCAAGGGGTGATTGAAAGGAGTGAAAAAAGATTGTCAAGATGGAAGAGTCAATATCTGTCACTCGGAGGCAGAGTGACTCTGGTAAATAGTGTCTTAGAGCATTGCCTTCCTATGTGATGTCCTTATTCCCAATTCCTACTAAGGTGAGGAAAAAGATTGACTCCCTTAGAAGGAATTTCATTTGGCAAGGTAACAGTGAGAAAAGGACTATTCACTTAGTCAATTGGGATACTCTATTATGCTCGAGGCAAGTAGGGGGCCTAGGTGTCAGAAATCTAAAGGCTCAGAATAATAGTCTACTGGCAAAATGGTTATGGAGGTATAACTTGGAGGAAACAGCTTTATGGAGAAGGGTAATTCAAGAGAAGTATGGCTGGGGAGGACATTGGTGCACCAAACCAGTGGCATCCCCTCATGGAGTGGGGGTCTGGAAAACAATCAGGGGCAATGGGGTTTCATTGCTGACCACTCCAGTTTCAAGGTTGGAAACGGTAGAAGAGTTTTTTTCTGGTGTGACACATGGTTTGGGCACACTCCTATGAAAGAACAATTTCCAGAGTTGTATAGCATTGCTGAAAATCAAAGAATTTCAGTAGCAGATGCAAAACCCATACATGGTTGGAACATTGTCTTCAGAAGGAATTTTAATGACTGGGAGTTGCAGAGTGTGGCAGATTTCTGGGAGACCATAGAAGCTTTCCAAGGTCTCACAGAAGAGGAAGATGCTTTAATCTGGGAAGGTCACAAATCAGGTTCTTTTTCAGTGAAATCTGCTTATCATTTCATTAACAATACTCCTAATCCTGCACAAGGTTGGCCATGGAAACAAATTTGGAGGGTCGGGGTGCCTACAAAAGTTCAATGCTTCACATGGTTAGTAGCGAGGGAAGCTGTCCTAACTCAGGATAACCTCCTTAGGAGAGGAATCCAACTACAAGCTAGATGCAGTTTTTGTGGCAAAGATGGGGAATCAGTTTCCCACCTCTTTATTCACTGCCCGGTCACTACCCAACTGTGGCACTTCTATCTTAATTTGGCTGGTATATCTTGGTCAATGCCCGTAAACACTGCAGCTCTTTTCAGTAGCTGGAACAATGGAGGGGCAAATATTAAACAGAAGAAATGGTGGAAAATTGTTCCTGCTTGTATCTGGTGGACCATCTAGAAAGAAAGGAATGCCAGAATTTTTGAAGATAGACCTAGCTCTTACCAGAAAATTAAGCTTAATTGTTTTTTGTTATTCCATTTTTGGTGTAAAGAGAGTTATAGGGAGGATGTACACTCTTTATTAGACTTGCTAGAAGAAATGTAATCGAATAGAATAGGCTTTGGTACTCTCTCTGACCCTTTGAGGGTCTGATTGTGTCCTTCACAATCTCTTGTAAATCTTTTACACATTTATATAATTGTTACCATTCTCAAAAAAAATTGTCACTAGGTGAAATTATACATACTTATTTTTAAGATGTTGCTACAAATATAAATTGCCTACAACTGAAGTTGCTAATGCGCATTGTACTGATCCAACATGTATGTTAATAATTCATACTTGGGAGGTAAAGAATAATGTTGTTAATTTTTTACATAAATTTTATATAGCTACAGTTGAATTTTCTGGAGCTTATTACCCTATTGTTACTATAGTTTTATTACATATAGCTGAAATTTCTCTTCTACTCTCTGATTTCAAGAAGAAAAATACAAGGATACTGTTGAAAAAATGCAAGCGAAATTCAAAAATATTTCATTCCAATTCCTCATGTTTACTTAATTGGTTTTGTTTTAAATCCTTCTACTAAGATGTCTAATTGTCGCTAATTAATCAATGTTTCATATACTTATATGGAGATTGGACCAACTAAAACCCCAGATATATATTCTTGTATGAACAAGCTAAATGATTATTTACAACAATTATATAATTATTATTCAAATTTAATTGACAATGCTGCTAATGATGTAGGAAATGTTAATCCCACTTTTCATTGTACTACTTCTACTTCAACATCTGCTATTATGGATGAAGATGAAAACCTTGATGGTTTTAATTTTTGGTGTACATTTCCAGGAACATTAATGAACTTCAATTCTACTTGCAAAAGCAAACGGAGCCTTGCACAAAGGAATTTTCACTGTTGGCATTGTGGCATGAAAATGAAAAGCAATTTCCTGTTCTTTCGACAATGGCTCGGGACATGTAAATGTGTCAATTTCAATCGTTGCATCAGAGAGCGCATTTAGTCAAGTAAGACAACAGCTAGAAGACACCCGTAACTCATTGGGAAGCAATTCTTTGGAAGTTCTAGTATGTTTCAGAGATTGGATTGGATCGAAGCGAAGCGAAGAAATCAAGGACGTGAAGATGTTGATAAACCAAAAGACAAGGAACTTGGAAATATATTAACAAATGGTAACCCATCTGAATTCAACACTCCAGAAGATGGCCAAGAAGTTCATATTGACTATGAAGAACCTACTACGGCAGTGCAAAATCTTTGAAGTTTGAAGACTATATTTAATAAATCAAATTTGAATTTACCCTTTTTTTTCTTTAGTTTAGTTGTTGTTAAATGTAAACTTTAATTTGCAAGTTTAAATTAAAAAAAGAACTTGCAAATTATAAGTTAATTTTTTTTTATGTTCATTGTATTATCTTAAATTCTTAATGAAATATTCAAATATAATACTTTAAAGCCTTTGAAGTTTTTATTCAAACATTCTTTTTGTTCTACATTTTTACTTTATCTTAATATAAATTACGATTGTTATACAAAATACAAAAAAAAAAAAGGACCCGTCCGACCAATTAGGCCAGGTACCGTTCCGGTTCACTTTTTCACCGGCTAAGACCGGTAACTTAAAACCGGTAGCCGGACCGGTACCAAGACCGGCCAGTCTCATATTCCTCTAGCCCGGACCGGACCGGCCTGGCCCCCTAACACCATAGGTTATATTGTCAAAACATATACTTTCTCCACTGTGTCCAACTTCAGAGGGGTTTAAAGCTAGACGTGGAGAGGTTGCACCATTCTCTTAGTTGTGGACCAAACAAATGACTAACCCATACCCTTCGTTCTGCTCACCCATTTTCACCCCCACACAAAATATAGTGTAGATGTGTCTATAAGCTTTAATGAACTTGTGCATACTTACTTTGAAGAAAGCTTCAAGAACTGGTCGAATCACTTCTTGAACCTCAGCAACAAATTCAGGTAAAGAGAACGACCTTCACAAAACATATTTCAAATTTCTTAAACAAGCCAAAAATGATAATGGAAAATCAAGCAAAAGAAGGCTGTAATCATACGGATCTCTGCGGCGAATCTCTTTAAATGACATTGCAGCTGATGATTCTCCCCCCACAGTTTGATTTAAACTGTAACATTAACATGGAAATTATAAGCTGATCTTAAATTGAACTCTACCCAGAACACAGCATTAAAATTTGAATGTGTAGCCATACTCTTGGATTTTGTGAACAATGGGATGATCACTTGTTTCCCATCTCTCACGAATATCTTCTGCAATCTGTCATTCGGCACATAAATATTTGAGATAACTTCATATTAAATAAAATCCAGATTTACTACTTCTGCTCTTAGCTAAAAGTTTTGTGCTAAAGAATATTCACCTATAAACACATTCCAGATCAAGCCATGTATATCCTCATTGGATCAAATATAACAGAGGGAAAAAATTAAATGAAAATTATTACCAGCAGAAAAGATAAAATTCTACTGAGAATCTGAAAGTACCTCCTGGCTTCTTGTTACAACAGGTTCACTCATGCCAGTGAAGCGCTTAAAAAGAGGGTGACCTTGCATCTGAGAATAATAAAAACTCATGGAAAAATAAGGATTACAAAAGGTAAAAGACAAGTTCACCTGCATTTCAACAAGGACTAATAAGTAAGAAAATTACTTTATCCTTGAATGCCTCCCATTTCTTATTCCATTTCGATTGCTTTGATGGTAAGACAGCAACATCAGTCCTTGTGCTTCTCTCAAAGTTTGCTGAAGTTTCTTGCGTGGGAGCAGAATATTCGAGGCGCTTTCTCTTACCTGGAGTACCTTTCAACTCATCCAATATGATGCCATATCCCTTCTTGGCTAAGTCAATAGGCTTTGCTTCTTTAATTTTCTGGAAGGCTGGTGACACTTTTGATGATAAGGATGAAGCAGCAGACTTAACCTTGCTATAAACTGATTCTGCACTATCACTGGAACCAGATTGCTGCTGTTCCTGTTGATTTTTTGCAGATGCAGACTCACTACTCTCATGGGTATTTGAACTAGAAGTATGTGAATGACCACTTGATCCTGGAGCTTCTTGCTTCCCCATCCCAAAACTTTCTTTGACCTAAATACAAATCAGGGTTAACTATCATCTCTTTAAAGAGTTGACCATAATTGGGAAATGTGCTAAGAAGAGCTAGGTGAAAATTTACCAACCTCCTCTTTAGTAGCAGAAATTTTTTCCTCCACATTGGAAAAAACCTACAAGATAAATTACATGAACTCAAAAGACAGTGACTAGAACTTAATAGTTTTGAAAAAACTTTCATGATTCGGAGATTGAAAGATCAATATCAAGAACTCAGCTACCACACAAGAGGAAGCTACAATTAGATGGAATAGTGACAGGAAAAAGCTTCACAGGATAACCTAATATAGAAGTCTCATGTTTTGCTGCATAGCAGTGCCTGGTGCTTGACACAGGATAACCTATGTAGAAGACTTTATTGCAAATAATAATATTGCTAAATAAAAGGGGCAAAACCCATGTACAAAAGGATCCAGCATGTGTAAAAGATGATACATCAGTGAAACAGACGTTGGAATTGTGACTCACGACTCGCCTATTTATTCACTGGAAGGCTGCGAAGGAGTTGTGGGACATGCTTTTCAACTTGCTTTTTACTGAATAAAAGGGAAAAAACCCAATATACAAGAGGATCCAGCATGCGTAAGAGATGATACATGTGTAAAAACAGAAGCGGGAATTGTGAATCACCTATTTATTCCCTGGAAGGCTGCAAAGGCTTTGTGGGGCATGTTTTTCAAATTATTTGTAACAGAGAGGCCATGCACAAATCTCTAAAAGCAGTCTATAGCGGCTGACAGGGAGAAAAAAAGGGAAGCTCAATCGCAAGATATGGGGAACTGTACTAGCATGTATTATATGGACAAAATCACAAAATGAAGGAGAAAGAAATCAAGGATGTTCGCAAAGTGTATACACTCCATTATACAATGAAAGCAAAATGACTAGTTAATCTAACTTGTTGGTGCAATTAAAAGTTTGTAAAAGATGTAATGATTGGACTTCATTAGCTCCCTTCATTTTTAAAGGGAGGCGGAGGTGCTTTTTTTACTTATTGCATTCACTGGATCCCCCTTAACAAAAAATTTAATATTTTATCAGAAAAAAGGGCACCGGATTAACAAGAGTTAACTTGGGATACCATCCAAATACCTAGAATAAGCTTTGCACAGCCTTGAACAGCTGCTAAAACAGTCTTAAAGAAAAACACATGCTTGGCAGCATTCATTTTGGATAATCTCATTCATGATTCAGCAATCAAATATTAGACCATCACCAGAGAGACAGATGGAGGTTGCACTGTTACCTTTTTTGCCGTAGCTTCAGCCTCCGTCCAAACACCATCCACATGCTTGTAAAGCTGCTCAGTTGTCTGCTTCGTTCTGCATTCGCCAGTTCACCATTTCAGGGTCCCCATTGGAAGTTCTGCCAGCCTTGACATACAACAGTATGTCTCAGCCCCTTAAGGAAAAGGCTAAAACTACTATAAAATATATTTACAGGAATCTAAAAGACACCTTGTTTTAAGATCCTCCTTCACCCCTTTCAACTCCTCTGCTTTCTCCTTCAGTACCTTGACTGACTGTTGGAATTCTTGATTTCTGCAGCCATAAGCATTGAGGAATAAGCCCAATGACACCCCCAATAAAGCATTAGCGCAAAAAGATAGAGAGGGCGACACAAACAGTTAAACTTTTACTAGTTATAACATTGAGAAATAAGTGCATTCTCTACCTTCTCACTTCTAAAGATACCAACATGTCCCCATAGTCCCACACCACCCACCCCAAAAAAGGGAAAGAAAGAAAAGAAAAAAGAAATGCTCAGAATCAGGTTACTCATACTGCATTTCGACAGATCTTCTAAAGACTTTAGTGCAGCAAAAGTTTAAAACAGTGCACCAAATATGTTCAGGAGAATCAACTACTACTCATTAGCAAATTTAGAGTAAAAATTTGCCATCAAAGTGTTCCATATGAATAAAGTGGCACGAGCATAGCAAAATTTGTCCAACAATTGCAACTCCTGGAACGAAATGAAATGAATGAAATTTGAAGAGAGGATTAAGGCTAGGAAGATCACTAATGGCAAAAAAGTGAAATGGAGTAAAATATGACAAAAGGAGATAACAATACTATATTGTTCTATAGAATAGTCGATGCTTGTGGGACATAGTCGATGCTTGTGGGACATAAAATTACATTGAAAGGATTACGATTGATGGCTTCAAAGTTTCATAGGAGAGGGACATTAGAGAAGGAATAATCCTATAAATGCAAGCATTTGTACATTGAGAAAGAGATTTGAAACCACAGCTGAATAAAGTTCCTTTCGAACTATTAGTTCTGATGAAAGGAAAGCGCTTGCAAGACCTTTTATCATGGATGAAATGATGGAGGAAATGAGGATTTGTGGGAGAGACAAGGCACAGGAACCTGATAGTAAACCTAATTCAGATAGTTTGCATCTTATCAAAAAAATGAATGGATGACTTTCATATGAAGCAACTAGCCCTTTACTGAGTACGCATGCAAACAGGCATTATGAAGAAAAAAGACGACTTCACGAGATTCACTGGCTTCGCCATTGGAAATGGCTAGGTTTGGTTGAATATGTGGCATTAAGATGCAATCTATGTCCGTTGGTGTTAGCTATTGCTAACGATAGGATGCACTTGTGGGCTTGCAGCTGACATGATCATAGAAATCATTCAAGGAAATTACTGGAAGTTTAGCTCGTGAAGAGCTATTCAGATTGAGTATCCGAGGAAGTGCAAATGTCCAAAAAGATGTTTTACAGTTATACTGAGGAGGAATGTGGGAAGGCTAGGATGGTATAAAGAGGGTCTGCATGTATATTTTCATAAAACTCTTATTCCTTGTGTCTACCTAATTGAGGAGATAAGAAGCCAGGGTAGAAAGAGATTTTAATACTAAAGCACCGAAGAAAGTTGCAACTTTTACATGGGTGTGCCACTGGGAATGCAACACTAACAAAGATAAACTCATAAAGAAGAAACAGATTTCTTTAAGTTGGAGAATTATGTGCCAATGGCTCCGAGCATATGTTGTTAACTTGCTGTAACACTATAGAGTAGCTTCATAGTATTTGGCAGTTGAGTTCTCTCAATGTAACGTTGACTGGGCAGCGGGAACCCCAAAGATAGTGTTGGAGACTACGGAAAGATGGAAAATTGGGGAGTAAAGAGGCTTGCACCCAAGCGTCCGTTATGCTTTTTCTGGAACATTTGGAACCAAAGGAACTGGAGGATGAATTCAAGCAAACTTAATACATATAAATATCTCGCTTTTATCCATATATAGTTAGGCGTGGAGAATTCCTTTGTGTAGATAGATGGGTAGGCTTTAAGGGATATCAAAGTACCTACATACCCCAATTTTTTTATATTTGTGGCGCACCTTAGCGAATTAATGAAATGATGTCTGATTTATACAAGAAATATCCTAATAGCAACTCCTCCAACCATGACTTTGAGCTAGATATAGCAAGCCCAACATTGATCATTACAAAAAGGAACTTCTAATTTGCACCCAAGGATGTGGCCTAGCGGTCAAAGAAGTGGAAAGTGAACAGGTTGGATCTCAACAGAGACAGAAACAACTAGGTGATTTTTTCCAATCTGCCTAAAGCAGAGTTACCCGACACCTACCATAATGGGAGGTAGCAGGTACACGGTAGAATTAGTCCACCATGTGCAAGCTAACCCAGACTCTACTGTCCTTTAAAAAAAGGAGCTCTTAATTCTCAGTATTAAAATTTCCCAGCTTGCACAAAATCCCTTTTTTCTTCTTTACTACCATTATCCAAGAAAAAATTGGTAAAGCTACAATCTTTCAACTTAAAAAACAGATAACTAAGTAATAGCTACAGCATTGAAATAAAAAGCAATACGAGATAGCAAATAGCAAATACCTATCAACTTCCCCTTTAACCTTCTTGGAGAACTCATTGAATACACCAAAATTACGAATGCCCAGATAATGCCTATCTGCTCCAACCAACCTCAAATTTGTTGCAACTCTACCATAAACCACCTGTACAAACACAAAAATTAAAAAATAAGAAACTTTTTTAAAAAAGCAAACAAAACCCATTAAACACAAATTCAATAGCTTCACAATCAAGAAAGCAAACAACAACACCCCCCCCCCCAACAAGTACCTGTTGTGGTGCTAATATTCGGCGGAAAATAGGCTGTTTAGAGATAAACAAGTCCCGCACAAGCTTTCTGCTGGTCATTTGGAACCCTCTGTCCTTTTTTTCGAACAAAAAATACAACTTTTCTTCTTCTTGCGTCTTAACCGAAGGGTCTGTAGTAAGCTGTCTTCTTTTCCTGCCCTAATAGGAGAATAGGGGTTTGGGCCGCACGATAAGCACCAAAAAGAAACCACGATTTATTATATTTTTTTTAAAAATAATTATATACTCCTCCATTTTAATTTACCTGTCATAGTTGGACTTAACATGCAATTTAAGAAAGAAATAAAAATTATTCAAAATTTCTAGTATTAAATATATCAATATATCATAATATTTGAATGGCTATAAAACTTTTGATTGATAATAAGATAAATTGTTTAATGTTAAATTATTTTTAGCAAAAATATACTAGTACTTTTTTTAAAAGAATAAAAATAGTGTATTAGTTTTTTTTTTTGGTAGGGAAAAAAAAAACTAATACACTATTTTTATTCTTTTAAAAAAAAGTACTAGTATATTTTTACTAAAAATAATTTAAGTATTGTTTAACCAAAAAGTGGGATTTCGGCCAAAGCTTATTTTAGAAGAACTCGGGCTACTGATAATCAGATGGAAATAAAAATAATGGCTGTGAATAAAAGTTGAATAGAAAGCGAAGTAAATCAGTATATTCCAGTAGTATTTCGTGTCTTTACAAATGATCAGGTCGTCCCTTTTATAGTTATTTCTAGGTAATACGTTTTGTCTTTGTCATAATAAGGCCATTATAGACAATTAAAGGTATTTAATGCGACGTTATAAATGATAATCATTGTAATTCAATACAAATTCTCTAACGTTCTCAATATTTAATGCCTATTAAATATTGTATCCGTTCCTACTTTTGCTGTCAGGTTCATTCTCTTATCTTGACTTTTGAACATAAAGAGGTGCGGGTACCGAGTCTCTTGAATCTCTGCTCGTGTCTGTTGTATCTCGTGCCTCTTTAACTATTCTTTGCTGATCGTCATCCTTTGACCAGTCTACGTGTCATGACACGTCATCTTTCATTAAATTCAATATATATGAACTTAATTTTTACCAATACAGATAGTCACCCCACTTGCCATGTATTCATCAATAGAATATTTGGGAAGTGGATTTTATTAAAGCGGGAATATTTGCCGCCATTAGTTCTCCTCTGGAACTGGCGCTTCATTTGTCACTTCTATTTAATGCCCACTACACGTGGCATCTTCTGATTGGTTCTGCAACTTTTCGGCGTTTTTTAAGGCTTTTTCACGGCTTCACCAATTACGAAATGTCAGTTCTCATCATGACGTTTCCATTATTACAGCTTTTCCTTTGACGGTTGCTTCTGAGTAGAAATATAGTTTTCACTTTTGTGTTTCTCACATAAAGTTCTCAAAATATTCAATTCTTGTTTCCTTCTTCCTCGTACTATTATGTCTTCGTCAAACCCTAACCCTAGAAGAGTCCCATTGTTGATAACCTTCGTCTTGCTCCTGTTAGGAGCAGGAGGGGAGGTAGACTTCGTAATCTAGGGTCTTCATCCGCACGAGGTTCTTCTCTACCTTCGTCCAGTTCTACTCCACCTTCTAGAACCAGAGACTCCCTTTCTCAAAGGTCTTCATCTAGGGGTAAAGAACCCACTGAGCCTCTTCGTGAACCTACTATAGATGAGATTGTTCCCGTTGAACTATCTTTTTATAATGATAGAGAATCTATCATAAACCAACTGTCTTCATTAGATCGTGCTGACATCTACCCAACTCAAATTACCGATGGTCTGATTTCTTTAGTTCGTAAAGACTGCCATTGGAGCCATGACTTCCCTATTATAATTCCCAATGCGAACCAAAGAATCACCTCTTATTTAATTGGGTTTTCTTTTGTTTATACATATCCTTTCACGTTGGGTTTCAAACCTGCTATTGACCCTGTTATCCTCTAATTCTGTTGTTTTTTCGACATCTGTTTAGGGCAAATTGGCCCTATTGTGTGGAGGGTTGTTGCTTGTTTGAGACACTTAACCAACATGGCTGGTGTGCCATTTACTTTATCCCATTTAATTCACCTTTACTCTCTCAGACTCTTTCGCCAAGGAGTTTTTACTTTACTAGCAAGAAGCAAAAGAGTTCTGGTCAATCCAAAAGACGATAAGGACCGTGGTTGGTATGTCAGGTTTGTTGCTGCCCCCACTGTTGGTTTAGTGGGTGATGAAAATGTTCCCTCTCCTGAGAATTGGAATTTTGCACGTGAGTTTTCTTTTTAATAACCTTCACATACCTTTTTTCTTAGTTCTGTTGGTTGTCATTTTAATTTCCTTCTCTCTTTTTTTTTAGCAATCATGCGAATTGTCGATGAAATTCCCAATTTTCGTGGTTGAGTAGGAAAGTTGTTAAATATTGCCCTAATTGAGGGTAGATCTTGGAAAACTCTCTCTCTCAACAATTTGGTTGGAAAGTGAAAACTCACGGTAAGAGTCTTTTTTATAACTTTTCTTATTGCTTCTTCCATAATTTATTTTAATCCTTCTTTTTATCAGGATTTGCCATTCGAGGTATAGTGCTGAGGCTGTCGTAGCTTCCCGAATTTCTTTGGAAAGGGCCTAAGAAATAATTTTGGTCTCTTCATCGAAAAGGAAAGCTACTGCCGATCAAGACTCTGAGGAGGAGGAAGAACAAGACGGGGGTTCTTTGATAAAAAAGCCACGGGCTAGAAAACGAATTATTTCAGATGATGAAGCATCTCCCCCTCGTTCTACTCCTCACACCGAGCCTGTTGAAGCCTCGTTGGTGATTCCTGATGATGATACCCCCGCTGCCGCCCATGATTCTGTTGAGCAGCTTTTTATCCGCGGGTTTGGTAGTGAAAGTTTAAAACCAATTTCTGATGAAGCGTCCCTTGCTTCTTTTCCTTTATCTGTTCCTACAATACCTTCTTTGCCTTTTGAGGCTGTTACCGTTGCTGCTCCTCCCCCGGCTATTTTGACTCCTTCTATTGTTCCTCCCCCAGCTGTTTTGACTCCTTGTACAGTTCCTCATACAACTGTTCAACAAACTGAGGTTGGTTCCTCAAGTAGAGATGGAGCCATGAGACAGGTTATTATCGAGGTCCTTGCCGATGGTAATCTTTTGAGAAAATCAGGTGGGGCTGACGTGTGGTTGAAACCCTTAATTGATCCAATCGAGAAGGCCAAGCTTGAGAGCCACAATTCTTTAACTTTGATGAACGACATAATACATTCATCATTAAAGGTATTCTTTTTTTAATGATTTGTTATTCCTTTTTGTAAGGCTGTCACCTTTTCTCTTTTTTTAGATCAACCTCGTTGGTACAGAAATGATGAAGAGGGTTTCTTACACGGAGCAGTTGATGCATGAGTACCAAGTTGAAGCAGATAACTGGAGAGAGCAATATGAGAGCCTTCAAATTGACATGGAAGCGTTAGAAGAGAATAAGTGCACCTTAGAACAGCAGCTGAGAGATTTAACTTCGGAGTTGGCGGTTGAAAGAGCTTCCTCAAATCAAGCTAGTAAAGACAAAAATCTTCTCGAAACTTCCTTTTCCGAGCATCTCTCCAAGGCTAGTGAAGAAATCAGAGAGTTGAAGGCTCTCTTAAGTAAAAAAAGAAGCCTATGCTGGTGAACTTGTGCAAACTTTGACTCAGACTCAAGAAGACCTCCGGGAATCTTCTGGTAAGGTTCGTTTTTTAGAAAGTTCACATGCTTCTCTTCAAATTTCTTATGATTCTGTCTTGGTTGAGAATGAGAAACTTAAAAGTGAGATTGCTGAGTGGGAAAAGGATTACGAGATTCTTGAAGATAAGACCGCAATTGAAGTGATTTGGGCGTTTTTAAACGCTCGCCATGATACCCTTGTTGAAGTTAGCCAAGAGAATTTTAACTTGGAGGCTGAGTTGGCTGAAATAAAAGAAACCATCGAAAAGACTCAGCAGAGCCAAGACTTTCCTTCTCCCGTGGCTGAAACTTCTAAGAATATTGAAGATGATATGGGTACGATGAGTGTTCCAATTCCTTCAAGTCAAGTTGAGCTTGCTGCTGCTGATAACCCTGCTTCAGTTCCTTCTTCAGCTCCTTAGTGACAAGTTTATGATATGTGACTCCCCTTGTTTTTTTTTTGTTTGGTGGTATGTGGTTGTAACCCTTGGCTCTTTTTAAGGGTTTGTTGAAAACGTTAACTCCCCATACCTTTTTGGGGCGCTTTGTATAAACAACTTTTGGTTTATGACTAAGTTCATACTTAGTCTAAACTTTTTTAATATTAAGAAGTTTTCCGTTGTTGTTTGAACTTCTATTTTGTTTATTCTTGCCTCTATATTTTAAGGACTTACTGAATAACTTGCATTTTTATTTTGCAAAAATGCTTTTTTTTTAACTTCATGAATATCATAAATTTTATAAAAGAGGGCCCTTTTATATTCGACACTTAATGAAGAAGACGTCTCAACTTCATAATGGTGTAATGTACGACAAAAGAAATAGGAATACACATGTTTCTTGAAATAACTTTGAAAAGTTTTTATTTGAACTCCGTCAAGCTTTAAATAACATCTTACATGTATTTGAATAAATTCTATAACTTTTTCGTAACTGTTTTCCTTACAACAGATTTTCAAAAAAGAAAGTAAAACACAAGGTTTCAATACATGTATATTAAATACAAGGTTTTTATTTATAACCCATTTCAGTACATGTATATTGCCTTTAACCTAACTATGATGAGGTTTTTCTTTGGCTTTTTAGCTCATAGCTTTGCTCTGCACTTGACTCATTCAATGAGTAAACTTTTCAGGCTTGAACTTTGATTATTTCTCAATCTTCTTTGCCTTCTTTATACATATGTCCATGTATATTATATAGTCCCCCAAGTGTTTGAGCTTTGAAGTATGAAGCCTTGAGCACTTGATTACTCCTCTTATTTGGTCCTTTTCCTGTAAAGGAGAAAACATACGGGACTCGGAGGTACGATTATAGATGAAGACTGCTTAACCCGTCTCAATTTCTATCAGAATAGTTATAACCCTAGACTGGGAATTTTAATATATTCCACGTGCCTTGCAGGTCGTGATTCATCATTTAGTCCGGGTTAGCTTTTTGCCTATCATCTAAAATCGTTAGTAAAATTTTAGCAATTCAAAAACAAAATTTTAAAATGAGGATACCTGCCCATGGGTACTCCTTAGAAATAGTATCTCTTTAGGTGAACAGCATTCCAATGTGAAGGTAATATCTTACCATCCATTGTTTCGAGCTCGTATGCTCCTTTTCCCGCAATACCATGAATCTTGTAAGGTCCTTCCCAGGTTGGGCCTAATTTTCCCGTATTAGCCGTCTTCGTGGATTGAAAAACTTTCTTGAGTACGAAGTCCCCAATCTTGAAGTATCTTAGACGTGCTTTTCGATTGTAGTATCGTTCCATGACTTGTTTTTGTGTTGTCATCCTTATTAATGCAGCTTCTCTTTTTCCTTCAAGTAAATCAAGATTTAGTCGCATTTCCTCTTTATTAAATTCCTCATTTGTTTGTGTATATCTCGTGCTAGGTTCTCCTATCTCCACTGGGATCGATGCTTCAGCCCCGTACACTAGTGAAAACGGTGTTTCACCCGTGCTTGTTTTTGTTGTGGTGTGATATGCCCATAAAACACTAGGTAGTAATTCTGGCCAATTGCCTTTTGATTCCTCCAACCGTTTCTTCAAATTGTTGATAATAACTTTATTTGTTGACTCAGCTTGTCCATTGCCCACCGGATGATAAGGTGTTGAGGTAATACTTTTGATCTGCCAACTTTGAAAAAATTATGTGATCTGCGCGCCCATAAATTATGGACCATTATCACACACGATTTCCTTTGTTACACCGAATCGACATATGATATTTCGCCAAATGAAATCTCTGACTTCCTTTTCCCGTACCTGTTTAATTGCTCTTGCTTCTACCCATTTAGTAAAGTAGTCAGTGAGTACAAGTAGGAATTTTACCTTACCTTTTGCCTGTGGTAATGGACCCACGATGTCCATCCCCCATTTCATAAAAGGCCACGTTGCAATGACCGGATGTAGCAGCTCCGCAGGTCTATGCATGTTGTTACCATATCTTTGACACTTATCGCATTTAGCCACGAAATTCTCTGCTTCTTCTTCCATTTTAGGCCAATAATAGCCTGCTCTAATCATGGTTCTTACCAGTGATCTTCCTCCTGCGTGATTTCCACAATGCCCTTCGTGTATTTCTCTCATTACGTATTCCGTTTGAGAAGGCCCGAGACATCTTGCTAATGGACCACCGAACATTTTCCGGTAAAGGTTGCCTTGCTTTAAACAGTACCGAGCAGCTTTTTTACGGAGCGCGTGAGCCTTTTTCTTGTCTTCAGGGACGGTTCCATACTGCAAGAAAGCAACAATTTCGTTCCTCCAATCCCAGGTCAAGTTATTGAAATTTACCTCATTTTTGTCCTGATCGAGTACTGAATGAAATAACTGTATGACATAAGCATTTTCATCATTTGTTACTTCTGCTGCAGATGCAAGATTAGCTAAGGCATCTGCCTCAACATTCTCCTCCCGTGGGACCTGCAAAACCTTCCAGCTTTGGAATTGCCTAACCAAATCTCGTGCCTTTTCCAGGTAATATTGCATCCTTGCCTCCATGGCTGTATAAGTCCCCAACATCTGGTTGACTACGAGTTGCGAATCGCTTTTGATTATAACTTGTTCTATGCCAAGTTCACGTGCCAGTTCTAAACCTGCAATCACGACTTCATATTCTGCCTCATTGTTAGTTACAGGATGACATTTTATAGCTTGTCGTATGGTTCACCTGTAGGTGGTATTAAAACAATTCCTAGACCTGCCCCTTTCACATTTGATGAACCATCAGTAAATAAAGTCCAGGTTCCTAAATTAGATCCATTGAACACTTGTAGTTCTTTTTCTACTTCTAGTTGCATCCCTTGACTAAAATCAGCCAAAAAATCAGCTAACACCTGTGATTTTATTGCAGTTCTGGGTTGGTATGTGATGTCATATTCACTCAACTCTATGGCCCATTTGGTTAACCTACCCGATAGCTCCTGTTTGTGTAATATATTACGCAAGGGATAAGCAGTTACTACAGAGATAGGGTGATATTGAAAATAAGGTCTCAATTTTCTAGATGCCATGATTAATGCAAGTGCAAGTTTTTCTAATTGAGGATACCGCGTCTCTGCGTCTAATAGCGATTTGCTAACATAATAAATTGGAGACTGTTTACCTTGGTCTTCACGAACCAGAACAACACTTACCGCTACTTCTGAAACGGCTAGATAAACAAGTAACCTTTCTCCATCTTTTGGTTTTGCTAGAACGGAGGATTTGACAGGTATGTCTTCAAGTTTTTGAGTGCTTGTTGACATTCCTCAGACCATTCGAACGGATCTTGCTTTTTGAGAGCTGAAAAGAATTTAAAACATTTTTCTGATGACTTAGAAATAAATCTTCCCAAGGTTGCAATTCTTCCCGTTAGTCTCTGGACCTCTTTCTTACTTGTGAGCATGTCAGGAATTTCTTCAATGGCCTTAATCTGCGCGGGATTTACTTCAATACCTCGGTTAGAAACAAGAAAACCCAAAAACTTACCTAGTGAGACCCCAAATGCACATTTTTCGGGATTTAGCTTCATATTGAACTTTCGGAAAATCTGAAATGTATCAGTCAAATGCTGTATATGATCCCTCGACAATTGAGATTTGACAAGCATATCATCTATGTAGACTTCCATAGTTTTTCCTAGGTGTTCTTGAAATATCTTGGTCACCAGCCTTTGGTACGTGGCTCCAGCGTTTTTGAGGCCAAAGGGCATTACTTTATAACAATAAGCCCCCCTGTCTGTTATAAATGAAGTTTTTTCCTCGTCTTGGGGATCCATTTTGATCTGATTGTACCCTGAATATGCATCTAAAAAGCTTAACAATTCATGACCTGCAGTAGCGTCAATTAGTTGATCTATATGTGGTAATGGAAAAGAGTCTTTTGGACAAGCTTTGTTAAGGTCGGTGTAGTCTTCACAAACTCACCATTTGCCGTTCTTTTTTGGTACCACTACAGTATTAGATAACCAATTAGGATACTTTACCTCACGAATAGAACCTATTTTTAAAAGTTTTTGGACCTCATCTTGAATCACCTGATTTTTGAAAAATCCCTGCTTTCTCTTCTTTTGTTTGATAGGTGGATATGATGGATCTTCATTTAACTTGTGAGTCATTACCTCAGGGGGTATCCCTGTCATATCAGCATGGGACCAGGCAAAACAATCCATGTTAGTTTTAAAAAATTCAATCAACTTACCTTTCGTTTCACGGCCTAAGTTGGCCCCAATGTAGACTTTCCTCTCAGGCATTTGTGCAAATAATTCTACAGCTTCCAATTCTTCAATCGTGGTTTTGATACTTTCATATTCTTCTGGTTCTTGGATGAAATCAGGTCGTGAATCTACATCTGTTTGCCCATCTCCAATTGAGGTTTGTGGTGTAACATTCTCAACTGGGTTCTGTAATTGCTATTTTTCTTCGTTATTTTTTGTGCTTGAATCTTCTACAGAGTTGATGCTCTTGGGTGTCTGCTGATCACCATGAATTTGACGGATCGCCCACTGTGATGAGAATTTGATGACTTGATGTAAGGTAGATAGGACAACATCCATTTCGTGAATCCAAGGTCTCCCAAGAATCATATTGTAAGCCATATCAATCTCTACCACTTAGAATTTTGTATCTTTGATAACTCCTTCTGCGAACGTTGTGAGTATTACCTCTCCTTTTGTCACGACGCTTGAATTATCAAAACCAGATAAAGTATGTGCCTTGGTATTAGCTTATCTTCCGCTTGCATCTCGCTTAATACTCTTAGCAGAATGATGTTAACAGAGCTACCTGGGTCAATCAAAACTTGTTTTACGTTAGTATCATGTACAAGTAAAGATATTACCAGTGCATCATTGTGGGGAGTTATCACGCCGTCCGCGTCTGCATAATCAAATGTAATACTTTCTTCCTCCAGAACATGTCAAACCCGCTTCCCGTGTGTAACTGTAACTTTAGAAATTTTCTTGGCTGCTGTATATGTTACACCGTTAATTTCTTCGCCTCCGCTTATAACATTAACGGTCCTTTTCGGAGAAGGAGGTTTGGGAGGCTCCTGCCTGTTCTTCATGTATGCTTACTTACCTTTTTCGCTAATAGTTCGGTAAGATAACCTTGCTTTAATAAATGGTCCACCTCACCTTGTAGAAATCTACATTATGTTGTTTTATGACCATGGTCGTTGTGAAACTCGCACCAGTGGTCAGGGTTGCGCCTATTTGGATTTGATCTCATTTCCTTTTTTCACCGCACCTTATCACCCATCCTTCTTAAAACGGCTACGAGCTCGGAAATGCTGACATTAAAATTGTAACCGCCAAATCATTCCTTGGAGCCCCTGTCATCACCGCGTGTTTCCCGCGTGTCCCGGTCTTTTCTGAACCTTGGTGATGAACCTGATTCTCTATCTCTACGATCGTACCTTGGGTTATCCTGTTTAGATCGTGAGTCTTTTCCCGCTGGTCCCATGTAAGGCTCGTACCTATTTTTTCCGGACCTTTTGTCAGTTTCAGTACGCCTTGAGACCCTCTCTTCCTTTGGAAGCCGGTTAATAATATCTTCTTCTATCCGCAGCTTCGTGCTGTACCTATTGTAAACATCATTCCAAGTTGTTGCTGGAAATTCTCGTAGGATTTCCTTAAGTCGTCTCGTGGCTTTCGAACTTTTTTCATTTAGATTGGTGGTAAAGGCCATAGCTGCCCAATTATCAGGTACGGGTGGCAACGTCATCTTTTCACGCTGGAATCTATCTACAAATTCTCTGGGCAACTCTGAATCTCCTTGCTTTATTTTGAAAATATCTTCCATCCTTTTTTCGACTTTTTGAGCTCCCGAATGTGCTTTGATAAATAAATCTGCAAGCTCAGCAAAAGAATTTATAAAAATTTTGGGTAAAAGAGAATACCATATTAATGCTCCCTTGGTGAGTGTTTCACCGAATTTTTTGACCAATACTGATTCAATTTCTTGTTTGGTCAAGTCATTGCCTTTTACGCCAGTTGTGAATGCAGTCACGTGGTCTCGTGGATCAGTTGTTCTATCGTATTTTGGAATATCGGGCATTTTGAATTTCTTTGGAATTGGGAGAGGAGCAACACTTGGCTTCCAATGTTGTTGTGAATATTTGTCCATATATATCCCTTTGATTACAGGCGGTACTCCGGGTATTTGCTCTATGCGGTCACTTTGCTCCTTGAGCTGTTTCTGCAATGTTAATACTAAATTTTGTAAATCAGAATTGACTAGGTTACCTGGTTCTCCATCTCGTGACTCACTGGGGATTCCACCACTGCCCGAATTAGCAAGTCCGGAATGAGGGTTCTCCAAAGTGTTGTTATTGGGAGTTGGTGTTGGTGGTGCAACAGGTAACTGGCTGACAAAAGCCTCAAGAGCTTTATTGACCTGTTGAGCGATTAGATTTTGCAAAGCTTCATTGACAGCTTCATCGTTTTCAAATTGAGCATTTGCATTTGAATGAGATCAATCAGGAGTTCCTTCTCGAGACCGTCGAGGGGAGCTTTGTGGAGAAGGGATCGGGGTGCGATCATCTTGTGGATTCCCCTGGAGTTGATGGTTTCCTTGGTTGTTGTCATTAGCGTTTGACATGGTTTATGTAACAAAAAAGGTTAGATTAAGAAAGAATAGATTATCAGATTCCCGGTAACGGAACCAATTTGTTTAACCAAAAAGTGGAATTTCGGCCAAAGCTTATTTTAGAAGAACTCGGGCTACTGATAATCAGATGGGAATAAAAATAATGTCTGTGAATAAAAGTTGAATAGAAAGCGAAGTAAATCAGTATATTCCAGTAGTATTTCGTGTCTTTACAAATGATCAGGTCGCCCCTTTTATAGCTATTTCTAGGTGATACGTTTTGCCTTTGTCATAATAAAGCCATTATAGACAATTAAAGGTATTTAATGCTATGTTATAAATGATAATCATTGTAATTCAATACAGATTCTCTAACGTTCTCAGTATTTAATGTCTATTAAATATTGTATCTGTTCCTACTTTTGCTGTCAGGTTCATTCTCTTATCTTGACTTTTGAACATAAAGAGGTGCGGGTACCGAGTCTCTTGAATCTCTGCTCGTGTCTGTTGTATCTCGTGCCTCTTTAACTATTCTTTGTTGATCGCCATCCTTTGACCAGTCTACGTGTCATGATAGGTCATCTTTCATTAAATTCAATATATATAAACTTAATTTTTACCAATACATGTATGGCATATCTATTTGGAATCCACATATTTTTATGCACAAAATGAATGTCGACAAATAGTTTATTTAGTCCGTAAAATGGTACAGTTAAATTTGTAACGTGATTTATAGACAATTGACTCGATTTGATCCAAAAAATGATAAAGAAACAGGACAAAAAAGAATAAGATTTAGCGACTGAAATTAAAGAAGATAACAAGCCTAGTTCCGAATTCGGCTTTTCCGAGAGCAGAAGTGAATGTAACGTTAAAGCGATGACAAAACTGTTAGATTGAGAGTAAAATAGTAAAGTATAACTTTTGTGTGCAGAATGTTTCATCCCCATACAATGGTTGTTAACCCTGCCATTTATGGCTCTACCTAGGGAGACAATACCCTAGGATCAAGCTCCTCTTAAATGAGAATGAAAGTGTCATTGATGAGTATATAACAGCATGCTTTGAATGCAAATATTCTTTGTAACGGCTGCTCATTGAATGCTAGCAAATATTCCCTGTAATGACTGCTCATTGAATGCTATCCGATGTCGAACCTTTGAGTTTCTATCTCCGACTATGTTCCCTTCGGAATCTGTCTGGTGCCGGTCATACTCCTTGCATCCGGTATTAGTTGTTTCTTGACTTATCTTTTGCCTATCTTCGGTTTCATGTGTCACTTTAGCATTCGACCACCTGTTATCAACCGGTTTTACCCCATACAAATAGTCCCCTACTTTCTGGTGATGCAACTTAGTGTTACCGGGAAGTAGATGAAGGTTTCTTTCTTGACCGGAAAGTTCCTGAACAGTCTCTGACACTTGAAAGGACGCACATTTTCTCGCATTCAATACCCCTAACACGTGTTGTCCCGTAATTCAGCAAATATTTTCGCCGGTTTTTGAGGTAATAATGACCACGATTTTTTGTCGTCTATAAATTCTTTGCTACGCACCGTTTTTGCTTCTTCACTTTCACTACTTTAATAAATCTTTCTCTTTCTTTGCATTTGCTTAGAGCTCCTTCAAAACCTTCAACTTCCTCCGCAAGAACTTTTCTTTTACTAACCTTTTACCACCATGGCTTCTTGCATTACTTTCTTCAGAAACACTAGTCTTCTCTTCGGTGGAGGGCCAAAGAAAAACAAAGCCAAATAGGTTAACATTGAGTCTGATCCTCCAACTGTTAACACCATTATACCTCTTCATCCCAGCACCGCATCCGATCTTAAAGAATAAAGTACGAACTCTCAAAGCGGCATGTTTTGGCCAGTTCGCATGTATCGCTCATCCATTTGTCCTTCTAGTACCCCTATTCTGAAGCAGGACTGCAACTGCACCAATATTGAAATCATCGCCCCATATATGGTAGAGTGAGTTACCTACTCCAAAGAGGGGTTTATGTATGTCTATAATTATCCCTTTACTTTGGGTCCCTTCTCTTTGGGGTCAAGCGAAGGACTTGAGCCGATAATTTTGGAATTTTGCCATCGGTACCAAGTCTTCTCGGCAACAAGTAGGCCCATCGATATGTGTAGGGCTGTGCATGGATCGGATCGGAACGGATTTAGCACATTTCGGATTTCGGATTCTAGAAAATGCAATCCGAATCCGATCCGAATTAATATCGGATCGGATCGAATTACGGATCGGATTATTATGCCTCAAAGTTGCAAACTCATATGTATATTTTCTTTGTAAAAGATGCAATACAGTAAGAAAAATTCATGTTTATGCAATTATGAGAGTACTATGGTGCCAATATAGCTAAATACAACAATCGTAAAGGTAATAACTTGGAGGAAGATGTAAAGGAAGTACTGACTATCCGAAATTAAAGTGTAATATTTATACATGCCCTGATAATTTCGAATTTCGGATCGGATCGGATCGGATTGAAATTATACCAATCCTAGTCCGATCCGAAATCCAAAATTTTAATAAACACAATCCGAAATCCGATCCAATCCGAAATCCGAAATTCGAAATTGAACAGATCGGTTCGGATTTCGGATATCCGATCCGAATGAACAGCCCTAGATATGTGCACTGAGACCGGAGAATCCCTAACTCTTGCACATATGATGAACCTTTACTCCTCCAAGATTTTATGCGGGGGGAGTACTAAACTTCAGTAAGCGTGATCACCACGCCCTTCTCACCAGTGTATACAATGATAACGACCATGGATGGATGGAATGGTTCGTCGTTATTGCTACCAGGGATATCATCCCGACCACAACTCCAGCTTTTCCCGAGTCGTGGAATTTTTTTTCGTAAGTCTTAGGTTGTTTGCTTCCTTTCTTCGTAAAAAGGTAATTTCAGGTTTTACTGATTTATCCCTTTTGATTCCTTTGTTTCAGCTACCTACTGGGAACTACATGTTCACAATTTGGATCGATAGGTCCAAATTTTTTTGGATATAACGACTCTAAAATCCCGTCGGTGGAAAAAATAGCTCCCAAATACGGGTGGGGAGCTAAAAATCATGGTAAGCCAAAGTCCTTCTTCCTTCCTTCCTTCATTGTTTGAACACGAGGGATTTCATGAATAAGTTGCTAAATCTATTTTTGTGTTATATAGGGCTTCCAAGGGGTTCGGTCGTCGCCCCCGATGTTGATGTCTTAGATGACCCGAGAAGGCTAGGAGGGTGTTGCAAAATGCCCTTGCCTGAAGCAGAGCTCGCGGATATGCTTGAGCCTCCGGTGAGGGTGCCTCTTCTCGGAGTCCCCAGTCTGAGAAAAAGAAACCGAAGAGAAGACGTTCCTCCTCGGCTAGGACTCAATAGAAAAGAGAAAAGAAAATGCCATCTGAGCCGGCCACAGTGGTCCTCGTTGACGAAGGGGAAGCCAGTGATGAAGAGGGCCCCTTCAAAAGAGAAAAGGATCTTATTTATCGGCTCAATCAAACGTTCAACTGGGAGAGCTCCAAAACCCATCGTGACGGAAGAAGTTCAGGCTCTTTGGGGTGAAATGGGCTTAGTTGAGAATGTTGATTCTCGCTTTTCGACCCCTATTTCTGTCTCCGGTCCAAGGAGTTCGGACCCTAGGCTTCTTCTGTCCTCAACCATTGAGCAAGCAACAACCACTCCTCCTTCTGCCACAACTGCTTCTTCCCCCTCTACATCGACAACTTCACGCCCACCGACATTAGATATCCTTTCGCCACCAGCACCAACTGCATCTCATCCACCAGCATTAGCTGATCAAGAAAGGATTGATTCTCCCCCTGGTCTCCTGAACACAGGAACTTGGGGAACAATTAGTCATCACCTTCCCAAGATCCTTGAGGGAGGCAAAGTGCCACTATTTTGGTTTCGAAAGAGTGTCATATTTTATCCGAGGCACTGGAGCTTGCCAATTATCTGAAGAAAGTTTGGAAAAAGATAGGCTCCCTTTGTAAGGGTTTCACTAAACTTTCAACAAGACCGAATCGATCTCATGTTGAGCCAAATTGTTTCCTTTTACTATTGTGGTGTAGGTCGTGATGTGCTCATGTGGATCCGAAGTCCCCTCAAATTTCGGTATATCTTGCATTTTGACCCTCTTTGGGATCAACTCTGGTGCCGCACTCAGTTTAAACAGCAATTGCGTGTATTTTTTCGAATCCGGACAATTCAACACCGGCAGCGTGCTGGGAATCTGGTCCATCTGAGCATGAAACTCTTTCGTATTCAGATCCATTTGCTCATTCATCTCTCTTATGAATCTCAGGAGCACGATTTTGAAGGGTCACTTAAGTTGTTGTTCCTAGATCCGCTACCAGTCTCTGGTTCCGTCGAAACCGACCTCATCCCTTGGGGTGTTATTATCAGTTATTTGTGTCGTCTGATTGGCGGGGGCGTTGGGATGAACCGGGGCCCCTCCATTGGTGTTGTTGGAAGCACCCGATAATGCCTGCTTCAATTCCGTCATTACAACGATCATGCCTTGAAAGGTGGTCCATGATCGTTCCTTGCTGTTCTCTCAAAAGTTTAACCGTTTTCACGACGTGTTCGTCCTCCGCATCATCAGGAGTTGGGCCCCGCATATGTCGAGGATATTGTCCTTCACGAATCGGGGTTGCCTCATCCCCATCGTTACGGGTTTCGCTGATGGAATCATCACGCTGAGACACCTTCCCGTTCATCGTGCACTCCCACGTTGTGAACATTGTTGACATCGTTGGATGCTATATTTGATTTTTGCTTAACAAAAACCAAAATTCGTTAGTAATAAATGAATGGATCAAAGAAATTATGTAGCTGTCTATGCCTCACGGTAGGTGCCAAACTGTTTATCCGTGAAACGATAAAGTTGAATTTGTAACGTGGTTTATAGACAAGGAAATTAATTTGATCCAAAAATGATAAAGCAACCGGACAAAAAGAATAAGATTTAGCCACTGAAATTAAAGAAGATAACAAGCCTGTTTCGAATTAGGCCTTTCCGAGAGTAGAAGTTAAAGTAATAATAAAGCGATGATAAAATTGTTAGATTGAGAGTACAATAGTAAAGTACATCTTTTGTGTGCAGAACGTTTTCATTGTTTTGAAAGGCGGGGGCATACGGCGAGGCGTTTTACATATGCCTCGGCGAGGCGTAAGCCCCGAGGCACGTGGAGTAAGCCCCATGGGTATTTAATTTTTAACATTTTATAAAATATATAATTACAGTAAATATTTATAAACAAATAAAATTGCATAAAAATTTAAGAAAACTATATATATATAGATGTGCTCCATCCCCACAAAAACTAGTCAAAATAATCTCATTATACGCTACTTACAAGCACAAGTAACTTGAGTCGAAAAGAATAAAGTTTTCTACATAGAGGAACAAAAAGGATGACTAACCTTCAATTTAAACTTTGAACTTGCTGCTATGAAAGAGAATAGGGTTCTCTTTGTATTTGTAAAAAAAAAAAATTGAATATTCGCTGCTTTAGGGAGATATTAGCAGACTAGCGGACAAGATAAAGAATTGGGAAAGATCATAAATTAGCGCTTCAATCAATTAAAAAGGTCTTGACTTTTAAATTTAATATATTTCAGTTCCTTTTTAAAACTTTTGAGTAATTACAACCTGACTTTTGGGAATTTGGGTACTATATGAAGGACTTATTCCACAAATTTTATTTTAATTTGAAAAAGTCTTTGGGGCTTACGCCTCACTAAAAAAACACGCCTCAAACGCCCGGGCGTACGCCTCGAATTGCTGGTCGCACGCCTCTTGAGACTTTCGCCCCACACCATCGTCTCGGGGCATTTCTGGTGAGCCTCGCCCCGAAAATGCATTTTAAAACACTGTTTTCATCCCTCCTACAATGGCTGTTAACCCTGTTATTTATAGTTCTACCTAGGGAGACAAGACCCTAGGATCAAGCTCCTCTTAAATGAGAATGGAAGTGTCATTGATGAGTATAAAACGGCATGCTTTGAATGCAAATATACTCTATAACGGCTGCTCATTGAGTGCTAGCAAATATTCCCCGTAACAGTTGCTCATTGAATGCTATCTGATGTCGAACTTTTGAACTTCTATCACCGACTATGTTCCCTTCGGAATCTGTTTGGTACCGGTCACACATGTTGCATCCGGTATTAGTTGTTTCCTGACTCATCTTTTGCCTATCTTCGGTTCCAGATGTCACTTTAACATTCGACCACCTGTTATTAACCAATTTCACCCCACACCAGGACACTCTATTATGCCCTATGTTTAATGAAAAAGAAACACTAATTTTTGTGCTTTTTTTTTTTTTTTTTTTGTTGGTTAATAAATTGGCTGGGAATTTGCTTCTAATTATCAAGCGTTCTTAGATTCTGACAATATATTGAGTGATTGAAGACTGAGGTCATCTTTCTTGCAGAGCATGCACCCTACGCCATGGATGAAAAGCCAAAAAGAAGGGAAAATAAGAATAGAAATAGGAAAGAACAAATTAAAGCCTCAGCAGAAACATAATCAATGGAGATATAATTGTGCACTTGAATATGAGATCTAACAAAGTGAAGGTGAGGGAAGTGGAACATCGTATAATTTTCTCTTTCTTTTTATATTTTAATTTTCCTAGTGTACACTTTATCCTCATGGAATAAGTAGAAGAATTGAATTTTTATGATTTTGCAAGGAAATAAAGAGATCTGAGCGCAAATAATAAAAATAAAAAATGGCGTGAATCACAAAAAGATATAGTATACGTTAGTGGTGCAAAATGCAAAGAACCGGAATCTTGAGCTCACATTTTCTAATGTAAATCAGATCCAAATACTTTGCTGATCCATAGATTCGTCAGTCGAATCCAATAAAGGACTCAGAACCAAATTCTTGTGTTATTATTAATAATAATAATAATAATCTTTTGTTTATAAAAAGTGAATATTTCATCTGTTCCGCTTTATGTCGCATAGTTTGACGTACAAAAGTTGAAAAGAAAAAGTTCAAGATTATATTTTAAACATGCCTCGTAGATTTAAATGACTAAAAAACATATCATTCAAAGTAACATATAAAATTTAAATTAAGTAATTTATAAATATAAATAGTAGTATTATTTTCTTCAAACGAACTAATAATAAATAATGGCACGTAACATGAAACAAAGGTAGTATATGTCATCAAATTCGGTTTTCCTCTTCTTAAATTGACATATCCATATTGCTCAAAATATTCAAAAATTATCGTCGCTGCTGCATTATTCAAAGATGCACTCTATTTGGCGGATCTGACACATATAATTTTTTTTGAAAATTCCGAGCAACATAGAATGTATCTGGCTACTCTATGCATTTCCTTTGTAATATTTTTTTTTGGTTTCCTACCCGGTGTCCGGTACTGTATTGGGGCTCGACTAAAACCGAGTTTACAATAGAGGAAAGTCCCACATTGAAGGGTAAAACACTTCTTAACAAATGCGACTCTATATCCAGGGTTCGAACTTGAAATATTTGGTTAAGGATGAATGAGTACTTACCACTCCAACTTTGTTGGTGTGTAACATTAACTTACACAAATGTCCCAAATAAGTCTCAACTTACCAACCTCTAGCCATTAGTCATAGACTTACCAAAACTAGCCAATAAAAATTGAAAAACCAAATAAATAGGATTTTTTCTGTCAAAGAATCACACGCAAAAATCACCTTCCATAATTTTAAGCGTAATTAGCAACATTAGATGCAAGACGAAAAGGAAATTTCATGGATGATGTAGCAAATAAGGTAATGAAATACAAAAAAAAATATACAATATTCCAAAATTCTAAGCAAAAAAGGAACTTTTTCAATAGGTATAATTGAAATTCATTGAAAATATATAGATGAGTCAATATACAAAATTTGAGGTGATTTGGACTGATTTTGTATCAAAATTCGTAATTAAATTGAGTTTAAAAAATTCTTCTGTGACACATGTATCAAACATGTATCACGCATGTATCTCACACCCAGGTATACATGGATATACATGTGATACACAATTGATACAAATATGATACATATGTGATACACAAATGATACACATATCATATTTTTTTTCATGTTCGGTTTTACTTCGATTTTCAATTCAAACCACCTCAAAACTTCACCAAATCATTCCAAAACTGAGATTCAAGCTCCTTAAGTTGTACTCAATCTATTCTAATAACACCCACTCAAAACAAAGCAAATTTTTAATATTTTTTTGCTACAAATAGCTAATTGGCTAATATTAGTAATATTTTATGAATTGACCAATTTTTATAATGAGCTACCTATAAATTGAAATAGCTGGTAGTTTCCCAACATTCTTTGTATCAACTTGAATGAAGCTTATTGTTGTTTAAAAGAAAGAAAAAAGAAAAAAAATCTTTTTGGTGGGGTCAAATTCAGGGTGTGTTTGGTATGAAGGAAAATATTTTCCGGAAAATATTTTCCAATTTTTCCATGTTTGGTTGGCTTAAATATTTTGGAAAACATTTTCCTTATCAACTCATTTTTTTTCAATTGGAGAAAAATATTTTCCTTATCATGTGAAGGGAAAATATTTTCCAAAACTCCTTCTCAACCTTCCCCATCCTATTCATCCCTCACCAACCCATCTCACACCCACCCACCCTCCCACATCCTCTATCCAAAAAGGATTTTTTTTTTAAATTTTAGTTTTTTTTTCCGTCACCACCCACCCTGCTATCCCCCGCCAAAACCCCACCCTCACTGCCCCCTCCCCCCTCCCCACAAAAAAACTACTTTTTTGTAATTTTCAAATTTCTGTTTTTTCGTTTTTCTGCACCCCAACGCCCACTGCCTCCCCCACCCCCAAGGAAAAAATATTTTTTTTTATATATTTTCAGTTTTATTTTTTTTATCTTTCGATTTACAGGTTCAAAATTTTACAAGTTCCAAAATTATGAGTTCAGAGGTTTAAGTGTTTGGAAGTTTACGGGTTTAGAAATTATAAAGTTTACGGGTTCGAAAATTTGCGGTTTTTGCGTAAAAAAGTAAAGCATCACATTAGTTCCTTTGTGTGTCAATTTTTAGAGACTTCGGGAAGGGGTGGGGGGAGGGGGAGGGGTGGGGGAGGTGGTAGGGGGAGGGGGAGGGGGAAGAGGAGGGGTGAGGAGAGTTGCATAAAAAATATTTTCCTAAAAAAATATTTTCTACTCTCTAACCAAACAATAGAAAATATTTTCCGAAAAATATTTTCCACTTACCAACCAAACAAGAGAAAATAAGTGATAAAACCACTCATTTTCCATGAAAACATTTTCTAGGAAAACATTTTCCATGAAAAACATTTTCCTTCGTACCAAACACGCCCTCAATTATTGCATACTCGACATGCTCAAAAGCCGGAAAATTGAGTCAGCCAGGGCCCTTCATAAGTGTTGGCAGATACTACTCAGACTTGGAGAATTTAGCCGCACACGTGCACCACTAGCTACATAGATTATTGTTGGTAAATTAAATAGAAGTAAATCTGAATACAAACTTAAAAAGAAAAAATTAAAAATTAAAGTTTATGATCCCAAATATATCATATTGTAAGTATACAAAAATATTACTAAATAAAAACAAAAGTTTGAAAGAGAAATAAGAAGGTAACTAAATTATTTTTTAATATAAAAATATATTATTTTTAGATAAATTTTGAAAAAGAGTGTCACATAAATGAATTAGATGGAGTTCACATTATTATTGAATCTTAAAGAAAGAAAAAGAATAAATTTATCAACTTAATCGAAGAAGGCGCAAAATTGAAGAATAGCATCGTGAATAATAATAACTATTCAAACTAGAAAGTGAAAGTAGTTTAAAAAAAATCATCCAAAAATATTGTTGTATTGGTCAAAATCTGACCACAACGGTCAGACCGACCGACACCCCGCTCACAGACGGCAAGGCGACATGGATCGACATGGGCTGTCCATATCTTGTCCTCACGACTTTCGTCGAAGTGGTAAAGAATGACCTCCAGCGAGTAACCGAGGAGTGTGAGGCATAGAGAAGCGTCGGATAGAGCATGTAGCCGGAGGTCCAGTGCTGTATATATAGGAGGGTAAAAACCTCTCAGAAAGGGGGGGCTTTTGGAGAAAACATCTCTCCTATTCTCCATCTATCTCTTCTCTGTAACTTCGATAAATAGAAGGATGAAGGAGGCAATCCTCAGCGATTGATGTAATATGTAACATGTTCTACTCCACTGATTAATGAGAACAATACTGGAAAGCTTCAATAAGATCGTTTATCTTCACTTCTTTTTATATGCTATTCTTCTTTTAGTTCATTGATCTGGATTTCATTACGAATGACTAAGATTTACCCCATCATTTTCTTTGATTGATTTATTCAAAGAGGTTGCAAACTCTTTTGAATCAAACAATTTGGCGCCGTCTGTGGGGATTTCTTAGTGAAATGTCCTAGTTTCTTCCAGATCAAAGACAAGGATCACGATTATCCCTCAAGAAGATCGCTAAGACGAAGCCCTACCCAAGCGTAAGAAAGGCACAGCCTAGAAAGGAAAAGAAAGCTGAATACAGCCATCAAATGTAGGAACGGCTCCATCGCCCATCGAAAATCCAAGCAAAACGAGCTACGTTATAAACCTACTCTGATTCACCGATTCATCGGATGGAGGTAAGAAAAGTATCGTTCTAATTTGCTTTCTGCTCTCTGCTCAAGTAGGGACACAAACGCCGTGCGAGCGAGCGAACAAAGAAACACTTCAATTGGGGAATGAAAAACTACCACACGGCAACCGGAACATCGCCCGCCAATTGTATCTCCGGACCGAAAGGCAGGAGTCAGATAAGGAAACTCCTATGAACAAACCAAACAAATATAAGCGAAACGACGACATTTCATGCCCTCCAGTATTACATACTCCGATGCGAACGATATCTAGCTAATTGGGACTCTCCCAAAAGACGCCCGATTCTCCAAAAAACTGGGACTGACGATGGGTTAATATTTCGATAAGTCGAAATAACACCCTTTAAGGCCAGGGGCCTTCGCCAAAAAGAAGAGTTTGACCTCGATCGAACGACGATGGGTTAAGATTTCGATAAGTCGAAATAACACCCTTTAAGGCCAGGGGCCTTCGCCAAAAAGAAGAGTTCGACCTCGATTTGTGATAAGTCGAAATAACACCCTTTAAGGCCAAGGGCCTTCGCCAAAAAGAAGAGTTCGCGAACGACGACGGGTTAACATTTCGATAAGTCGAAATAACACCCTTTAAGGCCAGGGGCCTTCTCCAAAAAGAAGAGTTCGACCTCGATCGAATGACGATGGGTAAACATTTCGATAAGTCGAAATAGCACCCTTTAAGGCCAGGGGCCTTCGCCAAAAAGAAGAGTTCGACCTCGACCGAATGACGATGGGTTAATATTTCGATAAGTCGAAATAACGCCCTTTAAGGCCAGGGGGCTCCGCCAAAAAGATGAGCTCGACCTCGATCGAACGGCGGTGGGTTAACATTTCGATAAGTCGAAATAACACCCTTTAAGGCCAGGAGCCTTCGCCAAAAAGAAGAGTTCGACCTCGATCGAACGACGACGGGTTAACATTTCGATAAGTCGAAATAACACCCTTTAAGGCCAGGGGCCTTCGCCAAAAAGAAGAGTTCGACCTCGATCGAATGACGACCGGGGTAACATTTCGATAAGTCGAAATAACACCCTTTAAGGCCAAGGGCCTTCACCAAAAAGACGAGTTCGACCTCGATCGAACGACGACGGGTTAACATTTCTATAAGTCGAAATAGCACCCTTTAAGGCCAAGGGCCTTCACCAAAAAGAAGAATTCGACCTCGATCGGACGATGACGGGTTGACATTTCGATAAGTCGAAATAACACCCTTCAAGGCCATGAGCCATCACCAAAAAGAAAATTCGAAATATTCCTAAGGCCAAGGGCTGTCGGAAGGAACGAAAAGACTGGGACTCGCTGTGCGTGAATCTATCTCACGTCGTAATCACGAAAAATAAAAACAAAGGTAAAGTACGAGACAAGTAACAACGAAAGGCTCTTCTTTATACCAAGTCACCGCGCAAATGGTCGTGGATTACATGAGGCCCTAGTCAGCAATATAAAAAAAACAAGGGAAAAGAAGAAGGAAATAACAACGACAACCGGCAAAAAAAAAATGAAGGAGGAAAACAACAAATAGAAAATAGATCAAGATCACTATCTATTCGGCATCATCATCACCACCCTCACCTCCGGGGAGTTCACCTTCGGCGCCCGCGGCCTCATCAGCTTCTGGCGTCATCGAGTCATATCTATAATTGACGCGAGCTTCTCACGCCTTCACCCGCGCTTCTTCATATGCGGCCTCGGTTACCTTACCCGTCTCCCACAGATTCTTATATATATCCCGCTGGGCTTTAGCGTGGACCCAAAGCTCGTGCAAATGACGAGGAACGACGGCAGAGGAAGACTCTAGTTGAGCCAGTAGTTGCTCCTTTTCGGCTTCCAGAGCATCGACCCGATCTCCCAAGATCGAGGACTCCCGGTCAATCTCGCTAATGCGCTCTTCAAGCCTCTCTCCCCTTAGCGTGGCCGTCGCCCTTTCCGATTCCTGCTCGGATTCAAGGACGCGGATGGTATCCTCCAAAGCCGCCGCCTTCGTCGAAGCTGAGGACCAGGCACTCTCCATGCATTCCAACCCGGCCACCTTTCTCTCCATCTCAGCCAATTTTCCTACCCACTCTGCACTCATAGCCTCGACCCTGAGGAGGTTCTGATCCATCTCAGACTGCATCGACCTCAACTTCTCCTGGAGATATTCACACTCCGCAGCAACTCCTTTGCCCAGCTCGAGCTCTTCGTCCTTCGCACGAAGTTGCTCCTCAAGCGCACTCTTGCTGCGAATAGCCTGCAACAATTCCTGGTCCCTCTTCTCCAACTCCTCGCCGAGAGTCCGATCACAAGGGTTCGCCTTCAGCCGCTCATGCATCTCACGGCACTTGTCGCGATAGCGCCGATATTTCTCCGGCATCTTCAAGAAAATCTTGGCCCGAATGTTGGCCCTGCGAATACTCTCCACCTCCAGCATATACGTCTAAAAAATGAGAAGATAGGTTAGCACCCCGTCATCAAGAAAAACGAAAGAAAAGCAACAGGGATAATGTAATGTACTCTTAAGCCCATAACGGCCACCTCGTCCATCAAACCAGTATCAGGAACGTTTCGAAGGGCCATAGTCTCGACCTCAGAGCACAAAATGTCGAACTGTGGCACCAAATCCTCCGTATCCCCCAGAAGGTTGACATCCGAAGGAATCTCAGGAAAGTGGGTCGGACCTCCCGCTCGAACCACCGAATGGGTAATGCTCTCCTCAAATATCCTAACATCATCAGGGTCGAGGTCCGACTCAGACTCGTAGTCGTCGACCACGACTCCCTTTCCTCTGTCAGCAGCTGAAGAGGAAGTATGACCAAACACAGAGGACGAGGGTACGTCCGAAACCACAGCGGCGGCCCTAGTAACCTGACCCTCCGTCGCGGCAGGATGCTGATCACCGACAATGGCTGGAATCTCTGATCGAGCAGATGCAACGACCGTCTCCGTTCCTACAGGGGGAGCCATATCAACCCCCACTCCAGATCCCGTCGAAGGAGAGTCGTCCAGATGAATCACAGTTGGGGGCGATGTCTCGAACTCCACTCATCGCCTTTTGGAAGGTCCCCCTTCGTCCTCAGTAGGCGGAGATTCACCCGTCGGGCGAGCAACATGAGTCGGAACTTCAGCCTGAGAAGCAGCCTCAGCAGGAGTAACCGCTGCTGCAGACTCAATTGAAGCAGCCCTCGACGAAGGCCGGGCAGTGGATACTGCGATAGGGCTAGTAGATGAGGCTGGTTGCCGAAAAGCTAATGGAGGAGCCCTCGCTCTCCGTACCCTCCCTACATCGATGAGCAGCATATGAGAAATTAAATACAAAGAAGGGAAGGAGCAAAGTGGCGAACGGATACGACATCTTACCAGAAAGAGGCTTGCGCCCATACTTGTCATAGAAGGCCGCCCACGTGTGGACCCCCGCCGTATGAGGAAAAATAACGCCCACCCACTCATGGATACTTTCGACAGGTGGAGGAGGCAATCTCGCGGCTGCAAAAATTGGCAAAGATTTAGTATCATGATAAGAAATGGTCGTGCATCCCTTCGACTAAAAATAAAACAACATACAAACTTACGCGCAAAGTTCCATTTCTCAGGGAATCCCGTTGGATCCGCCACGAGGTGCTCCGTCCGCACATAGAAGTAATTCTCATAGAAACGATGGTTAGCCCTGTCGTCCATCTTCACCACCAGGCTCTTCGACCCCCGAGGGCGCATGTGGATCATCATACCGCGAATATGCTGAGGGGCGGAGATGTTGAGCATGTGCCCCAAAGTGACCTCACGGCCGGCGAGTTCCGCGAACTTGAGCAACATCAGAAACAGTTTATACAGGTACGGCGAGAGTTGGGCAGGGGCGCAGGGCATACCTCATAAAAGCGACAGAAGTCCACCACCAGGAGTGGGAGAGGAAGAGTGTACCCAATAAGGAAGGGGTGCGCGTAGAACACGCAGTACCCGGGGCGGTAAAAATGGACGATGTCGTCCCTTACCGACGACCGCATTTCGATATAACTGGGAATTGCCCACCGGGCTTTCAAATCTACAATATCCTCCTCCTTCATCACTGAGGGGATAGGTTCCGGCTCCTTCCCAACGCGACCGCTGAAATCAGCCCATGCTCTTCCAGGGCGGGGCAAGATCTCGGCTACTGATGGAACCTCCTCATCCTCCACCAGTTCTGCCCCTCCGGTGGTCGGAGTATTATTTTCCGGCGCCGGAATCGGGGCGGGGAGGTCAGCGTGAGAAGAATTACCGGCCAATTGTGTTAGTTTAGCAAAGAAAAGAGGCGATTAAAGGAAAGGATGGAAGTTTTTCGGCTCACGGGGAGCAAATAAAAGCTTGAAATTATCGGGAAGAAAGCATACTCGCAAGAATTCTTTCAGGCAAAAGGCAAGGGAATGTGTCAATCGAATGATGTATTCCTTCTATTTATAAGAGACATAAATCTCCCAAGCGCGAAACCCAAGAGTCGCCAATCAAACCCGGTGGCACAAAGAGCGTTTTCAACTCTCTGAGAACGTGTGTCATAATGGCCGCAACCACGATACGACGTTTCAGCACAAACGACGTTTCGGTTCCGAAACGGTCGCGACGGTCCAGAAATACCAAAAGGGTGTCGTCGTCTCTTCCGAATCCACGTAGCATAACCAAGGAAGTGAGTAGTCAGATTTCTCTCGGGTTGACAACGGTCATAATCCGTCTGCCGAGCCCGACAGGGGACGACCCCGACAGATGGAGGGACTAACTGTATTGGTCAAAATCTAACCACAACGGTCAGACCGACCGACGCCCCGCTCACAGACGGCAAGGCAACATGGATCGACATGGGATGTTCCATATCTTGTCCTCACGACTTTCGTCGAAGCGGTAAAGAATGACCTCCAGCGAGTAACCGATGAGTGTGAGGCATAGAGAAGCGTCAGATAGAGCATGTAGCCGGAGGTCCAGGGTTGTATATATAGGAGGGTAAAAACCTCTCAGAAGGGGGGGGGGGGGGGGGGTCTTTTGGAGAAAACATCTCTCCTATTCTCCATCTATCTCTTCTCTGTAACTTCGATAAATAGAAGGATGAAGGAGGCAATCCTCAGCGACTGATGTAATATATAACATGTTCTACTCCACCGATTAACGAGAACAATACTGGAAAGCTTCAATAAGATCGTTTATCTTCACTTCTTTTTATATGCTATTCTTCTTTTAGTTCATTGATCTGGAGTTCATTACGAATGACTAAGATTTACCCCATCATTTTCTTTGATTGATTTATTCAAAAAGATTGCAAACTCTTTTGAATCAAACAATTGTAGCCTGTAAAAGTCCTTTTACATAAAATCAAAAGTCTTGCTTACAATTGAGAATGAAACTTTTGTTCAACAAAAAACTATTTTGTTTTTTCTTAAAGAGCAAATTGTTGTGATTTGAATTAGTTAAACCAATGACCTTCTAATATTAGTGCTTTAGTTGAAAACTAAAGAAATGGACAAGTGGTAACTTATTGAAATTAATCAGAATATTTTGCGTGTAAAAATCATTGTACTTATAAAAACGAAAAAAGAAAGAAAAGGAACAACCAATGGAAAGGGGTATGTTTTTTGCAAATCAATAATAAAATAATTCATTCATCAAGTGGCTGGTTTTCTTGTTATTTTCTCGTTTAGAAATCGGCCAACTCTGTCAAGAATTTGTCATGACACATTATAACAAATTTCTTGGAAATTGTATAACGCACACAATACAGATTTCACCACTTGGTACTTTTTTTATTTCTTTTATTCTAGCCAATGAATAGAGAGTTTTCTCTCTTTTTTTTTTTAGCAACAAAAAACAAAGCTACTTGTCAGCAGCTTATTCATATGAATATTTAAGTGAGAGGTTTTATAAATAAAAGTAAATTTTTGCTTCCAATTTTATAGGTAAAATTCTTATCCATACCCTAAAACATTTCTAAAGAAAGTTTTATTTTAAAAAGAAAAGTATGAGTTTGTTTGTGTTATATAACATATATCGAAAAATCATATCAAATGCTATCCGCAATTTCATTATATTAAGTTATAATTACAAATTAAAAAGAAAACTCTCATGCTTCAATAATCGCCACCATTCAAAAAAAGAAAAGAGATAAAAGCGTTTGGTTGTATCACCCAAAATATTTTACATAATGAAACTATCTCACTATTTAGTACTATCCAAAATTTAGAAAATATTTTAAATAGATTGTCGAAGAAAAATATAGGGGGGAAAAGCTTGTTTTCCTCTTTTAATGAAAAAGATTTTTGGAGGAAATTAGTTTTGATATTTAATTGACAGGTAAATGACTTATTTTTCCTTCATACCAATGACACCGAAAGTGGTATAACTCATGGCAGTATTGGCATGTAGCCTCTTGAGTGATGTTACAATGTTTGAGATATCCCATAGTGGGTAATCTTTCTTTGAAAAGCAGCCATATAAACCCTTTAATCTTGGGCTGAACAGGTAACTTCCAAATCCAGTCGTAGTTAACAAGAGTCTCATGTTGTGCTTCTAAGATATTATACATAGTCTTAGTACTGAAAATACCCGTAGGAGTGAGTCCCCAAGTAATTCTATCAATTTTATTGCTATATTTAGAAATATAAACTGATTGGATTAGAAGTCGAATGTTATTGGGTAGATCAAACGGAATTTTATTCCAATCCCATCTCTCATTATCCATAAATGATGAAACAGTCATATTTTGATATTCCAAAGGTAAAGGTCCGTAAATAGTTGATCTAATGATTTATACCGGGTGCAATCCATGGGTCTTCCCATAGGTTAATATGTGTTGCCTCTTTCCATTATCCTATTTTATACCNTGATATTAGACCAAATAAAGGAGTTCTTTCTACCGTTAGAAGTATGCAAATATTTGGCCAGTAACAATTTAGCCCACATCGTGTTAGGTGAGTTGAATAATCTCCATGCTAAGTTTGCTAATAAAGCATTGTTCTTATTTCTTAGCTGTTGTATTCCTAACCCACCAATATTTCTTGGCTTAGTAACATCATTCCATTTAACAAGATGCAATTTCTTTTTCTCCAAAGTAGAACCCCGTAGAAAATTCCGTTGATAATGATCCAACTTATGGAGAATATTAGAAGGGATATGAATATATTGCATTATGTGGTTCGGAAGTTGATTTAATGTAGATTTTATTAAAGTGGCTCTTCCTGCCAGTGTTAGAAATTTAGACTTCCAGCCTGCTAATTTATTCTTGAAATTATCAAGCAAGAATTGGAAATCCGCCTTTGTAGGCTTACCTTGAAATATGGGGAATCCCAAATATTTTCCAAAAGAGGATCCTTCTTTCATACTAAAGGAGTTCATTGCAAAATTCTTATCATTAGCACTGCAGTTGTTAGAAAAAAATAACTTAGATTTGTCGAAGTTTATCTTTTGTCTTGAGTATTCCGAGAAATTATGGATAACGTCAATAATAGCATGGCAGCTCTTAGTAGTTAATTTAGTAAATAAAATTATATCATCAGCGAAGAAAAGATGTGATAATAAGGGTCCCTTATTAGAAATCCGGATTGGTTGCCAATTCAAGTAGTCCACTGATTGCGAAATATTTCTAGATAATAACTCCATACACATAATAAACAAATAGGGGGATAAAGGGTCTCCTTGGCGGATTCCTCTGGAAGGTGTAAAGTATGGAGTACTGGAGCCGTTTATTAAAATAGATATAGATGTAGTTGTCACACAGGACATAATTAAAGAGATCATTTGATGAGGAATATTAAAGTAAAGTAAAGCATGTCTTATAAAAGACCACTCTAATCTATCAAACGCTTTTTCTAAATAAATCTTTAATAGCATGGCTGGGGCTTTTCCTTTCATTCTAGCAAGATAATTTAAAGCTTCCTGTACTATAATGGCATTGTCAGAAGCTCTTTTACCTTGTTGGAAACTTGTCTGAGTTGGCCCTATAATATTTTCTATAATTGGTTTCAACCTATTAACTATAATCTTAGTAATTAATTTATAAACAGTATTACAAAGGCTAATAGGCCTAAACTGCTGTATTCGTGTAGGATGTTTTACCTTAGGGATAAGACAAAGAAGAGTCTTATTAAGCTCAGCAGGAATAGTGTTTGACCTAAATATATTTTGACAGAAATTAGTGACCTTAGCACCTACCTCTTTCCAGTATTTTTGGTAAAATAATGGATGTAAACCATCAGGTCCTGGTAATTTGTAAGGTTTAAAACTATTCAAAGCCATAAGAATTTCTTCCTGCTGAAGTGGTAATTCCATCCTAAGTAAATCATTAGAAGAGATATGACAGTTAGGAGCATTGCTTAGAATATCTTTTGAGAATAAGTGTTCACTATGAAACAGGTTAGTGTAGTAGCTTATGATTAAGTTACGAATATCAGTAGTAGAGTCTACCCAATTTCCACCGTTATCTTGTAGAGCAGTTATTTTATTTTTACGGCGTCTATGAAGAGTGGATAGATGATAAAATCTAGTGTTAGCATCCCCTTCCTTCAGCCAATTTATTCTAGATTTTAATTGCCAGAATTCCTGTTCCGAACGAAGAAGATGACTATATTCCAAAGTTAATTGTGTTTCTAGATTGTGCAAGAAAACACTAGTAGGATAATGTACTGAAGACTGTAAACCTGCTAATCTAGCGAGTAGTTTTCTTTTTCGTTCAAAAATGTTACCAAAATTATTATAATTCCAACGTGTAACTATTCTCTTAAAATTTTCGGTAGTATCTAATAAAGGAACATCATTCACCCATGCAGTATGAACTATTTTTTGAAATTGGGGATGAGATGTCCACATAGTTTCAAATCTAAATAACTTATTATAAAGCGGTTGAGTAGGTTCCAAATTAATAAGTAAGGGACAATGATCAGAGTGGGTACGTGGTAAATGTATAACTGTGGAATTTGGGAATAAATTTAGCCAGTCATAGTTGGCCAAAAAACGATCAAGCCTTTCTAATATAGTACGTCCATTACTTTGTTTATTAGTCCAGGTAAATCTACTTCCCTGGAAACCTAGATCAATAAGACTACATCGATTCATAAAATTAGCAAACTTATCCGATCTATTATTGTTAATGGGTAGACCCCCAAACTTTTCCTTAGCTTCTAAGATTTCATTAAAATCTCCCCCTATTAACCAAGGCAGTCCATTATTAACATGCAAGTTAATTAAACTCTTCCAGAGCATATTACGTAATTGATAAAATCTACTGGCGTAAATAGCAGATAAAATCCAAGTAGGTATGGAAGGGCTAACCTGGACAAGGCAGTGTATGTCCTGTACCCCAACTCTCATTGCAGTTACATTAATGAGATCAGCATTCCAAAGTACCACTAAACCTCCTATGAGCCCATTTGCAGGAGATTGAGCCATGTTGCTAAAATTAAATTATTCACGTAGCCTCTCATGATCATGCATGTGAGTTTCAAGTAGGATAGCAAGAGAAGGCCTATGGTTGTCTAATAAAGATCTAAAATGTCTCATAAACTCTGGATTGTGAGAACCCCTACAATTCCAAATTAGGAAATTCATGTATGAATTAGGGTTCCTGGGTTGCGACAAAGGATTCTAAGTCACTGGAGGATCCAGACTCAGTGGAAGCTGAAGAAGTGTTGGTATGATCACCATAGCATACTTTCCTACTTCGGGATTGGTAGTTGGTCGAAAATTGAGACGGCATGTAATCATTTCCGGTGGACACTTTAGAATAAACTTTTTGTCGAACTGTTCTTTTAGGTTGTAAAACTGAATCCCTTTTAACCACCAAAATTCTGTTCTTGTCTCCCTCATCTCCGCAAGAATTGCTATCAACTCCTCTCTTATCTCGCTGTCTAGTTCTTGTGGAGATGGAGGTGGAGAGTGGACTGGACTGTTTGGTGGAGTAAGACTCTCTAAGGGACTGAGAGGACTGGAATAAGGTGAAAGGGGATTGAATGTGTCCAGTGGTTGAAACCACGGGGCAAATATCTGGCCCATGTGGTGGGGTGGGTAGAAGGGCTAGAGACTTACAGTTTGTTCCCATGCAGGACTCATCTGAGCCATTTGATGTGACCATGGTTGTTGTGTGGAAGTTGAAGCTTGTTGGTCCATCGGGAGAGGGGTCTGTGTTGTATACCATTGGTTCAGATTGAAAGCCTCCATTCCCAACCTCATTCCCTCCGTTACTATCTCCGCTAAATGTGTTGGATTTTGGATCAACAGCACCACCTCTTGGTTGTTGAGTTGTAGGGTAAATATCAGTGCATAACCCTGCAACCCCATTTCTAGCCAAGATTGAAGAGGGAGATCGTTTGTCATCACTTGAGATGTGTAAATCAGAGGTGAGGAGCTCTGAGGTAACTGAGGACCAGTCATCGTGAAACGAGGTAAGTGGAAGAATTGGTTGTTGGTTCTTATGTTTCGACTCATCCCTATAAACGTTGGCCTCTGCATTTTCTAAGGAAACTTGGTGTTGCTGTGAAGCAGAAGTTATACCAGTAAGAGGGTTTTGAGTTTTAGTGTTTTGAGTTTGAGATGAGATAGAATACGTATTTGAGGTTTGAATAGATAGAGTAGAGGATTGATCATGATGGCCTTCACATGGTAAATCATCATTTTGTTTACCTTGGTTTTGAGGAAGTTTAGATTGAGAAGGAACAAAATTTAGTGTAGCATGCAAAGTTGGTACTGTGCTATTAATGATCGGAGTCGATGTGTCTAGTGTATGGCTAGTTTCTACTGACTTGTCTATGTTTAATTGGTTTTGCTGTATAACGGCTTGGTTCCCTGGTATCTTTTGAGTATGTGGCATGCATTCTTGGAAAGACGTGTGAGAGTTAATCAAAGATGGTGATTGAGGAGCTAAAGCGTTAGCCTTAGGAATAAATTAATTGGTTGATATGGCCGGCCTTTTTCCATGGTTAAGGAACTGAGTACCGCTTAATTGTTGTGTTAAGAGAGGCCTGTTTCCCAAGTTTTCAACTATTGGGCCTTTGCTGAAAGGGTTGTGGTTGGAGTCTAAAGGGCCAGTATTGAGTAGCATATTAAATTGGTTGTGTAATTTCATATTGCGCTGATTCAAATTCCCTTGCCCTTGTGAGTTGACCCGGCCAAAAATAGGTAGTGTAGGGTTAGCAGACTTACCTGGTAGTGGCCACGCCGCCTGTAGCACCTCTGTAGCTGCCCTTGCATCTGCATGTTCCTTTCCCAGTTGCGCTTGTTTGGATTGTTGAAAATTCTTCTTAGCAAAAACTACTGTTTTCCACTCACTATCCTTCGACTGTGTAGTAGAATTTAGTTTAATCACGTCTTGTTGACTATCGATTTGTTTTTGCTCCTTAGGTACCATAATGATCTCAGGACAATTAAGAACTGGATGTCCAAATTTGCCACAGTGCGTACAAAGTAGGTTCAATCCTTCATAGAGAAGAACCTGTCTATGGAGAGCTAAGTATAGATGTGTTTTTAAAGGTTTCTCCAGTGGTACTTCAATACATATACGAGCATACCTTCCTCGTGTAGTAGTTGATGTGCAAGTATCAATCTTAATTAGTCGTCCTAACTTTGATCCAATCCGACTGAGTATTTCTAGATCATAAAACTCAGTAGGTAACTCTGGCATGCGGACCCATATAGCTGAGTACGTGAGTTGAGTGGATGAAGCTTTAAATTTTGGCTCCCATCCCCGCACAGTTAGGAAATGACTAAGTATGAACCAAGGACCTCCATGTAAAGCTTTGATCATATTTTCCTCTTTTTGGAACTTAATGAGGAAAAAATCAGAACCTAGATCAATTAGAGGAAGCACCTCTGTAGGTTTCCATAGATTCATAAGCTTATCATACATTATTTGGTGCGTAATTCTTTTACCAAAGAGCTTAACAATAACAGAGTACTTCCATGGCTCATATATACGAGACTTATCAGTTGAGGAAATTGGTATGAATAAGTCCTCGTCAGTAGTATTATGAAGTAATTCATCAGTTAGGTCTAGATTGTTTAAGGAGTGAATTAGGTTGGTTGATGAAAAAGGTAGAAGATGTTTCTCGCTTAGTAGGGTTTGTAGAAAAGAAGGTGTTTGGGATTGCTGGTTTACATCGTCAATTTGCATGGATCCTAAATCATATGGTTCTGAAATTTGATTACGTTGATCTGTTTGTGTGAGGGAATCGGCCATGATCTGTGGTGTTTATGAGAAAGTATAAGGTAGCAGTAGTTGTGTTCTAGCGTTGGTAAGCAGTGTTTTTACATGGTAGAGAGCGTTTTGAGAATTGTCTTTTATGAGAAGTTCACTCTAAAGTTCGGATCATTACAAAAAAACAAACTCTTTATAAAAGAAGGTAGGTATGTTCATCGGTCGGATTGGTTCAAATTTTTCAATTATCAAATCAAATCAATTGTGTCAGATTTTTAAATTTATAAACCAACTCAGACCGGCCAAAGTTAGGTTTTTTCAATCTCGATTTTTCTCAAGTTCTCGATTTTCTTGGTTTTCGGGTTTTTCCGGTAAAGTTTTCATTGCAAAAAACATATAACTTGTGCTCCAAATATTTCTTTAGTCCTAGTAGGATACAACTATATAAAGTGTTTTTCAAGAAAATAACACCAAATATGAGATCAGTCGTCGCGTTGTACTAAGATATTCAATAACAAAGATAATAAAATCGCATAAAATAAATACTGCTAATTAATAAGTCATAATAATATGAACATAATTTAAAAGAACTAAGTTGTGCTAAAATAAGTACGACTAATAAGTACTATTAATTATATAACTAAACATTAAGGAAAATAAAATTAAGTTAGGTATCTTCATTCTCTAACCAATGCAAAATCAAAATATAAATATCCCACACTATTGTTATTCTTAGTATTGAATTGGATTTCTTTTATTAGCATTAATATTGATTTAGTTTTGTTTGGACTTTATTTGAATTACTAACATTTATGGGCTATTAAACTTATTGGACAATTCAAAAATTATAAATCAATGTTTGAAATAGTACGTTAAAAGATAAAAACTATTGAAAAGTTGAAGAAATATTTATAATTATAAATATAAATATTTTTATATATAAAATATTTCTAAAAAATGTACACACATAATGTCGGGTTGGTTTAATTTCGATTTGACTTTTTTAATTAAAACTAAATCAACCCAATTATAATCGATTTTTTTTTCTTCAATACCAAATCAAATCAAACTATTAATCGGACTCTTTTTATTTGACTCGAATTATGAATTTGGTGCATTTTTAAGTTTTTTTTTTGTATACCCCTAAAGGAAGGTGTTTGGTTAGGAGTGTTTCAATATGATTGACGAATATAAATATTAATTCACACTTATTAATGTGGCCAACAAGTGATGTCATAATCATGACAAACGATTTTTTCTTTCCCTTATCCATTTGAAACTCGATGGATAAGTTGAAAGAATAGAAGTACCCAAATTGCACCACATAACTTTCTAAACACAACAATTATTATCTGAGTTAGGCGTCAGCTCCACCTCAGCTCTTTGACTCCCATAATTGATCACGTTAAAAACAATTAAATCCTATTCGAATATTCCACGTGTTCATTTAATGATTGTCTTTGTGGGTCCATCCTGTCTAATCACTTCCTTAAACGCAAGATATTTCCCTCCACAATCTAATCTCAAAATTTTCTATATGATTCACGGTTCGAGCCGTGGAATTATTTACGGGAGTCTCAGAGTAATGTTAAAACGAGGGGCGGCTTAAGCGCATATTTAACCTAAAGCTAAAGTTTAATGTGAAGTCTAAATATTTATATATATAAAAAAATTCTTACTTTTTATATGATAAAATCTAATTTCGTACTAAATATTTTTTTTTTAAAATACCTATAAATCTTTAATTTCTAAAAAATGACCCTCGCACATTTGAGGGCCTAAGGAACCTGCCTTATTATCTATAACATTAGAGTTGCTCCTAGTTAAAATTGTTCCCGTGTGATTAGCCACTAATACTTGCATCAATGATAGGCTGCCTGCATCTCACTCTGTTAAAGTGTAACCCTAACCCTGCATAAACACGGAATACTTTGTGCAGTAACAACCGTTTTTTTCCTTCTATATGATTAGATCTTCTCTACAAAAAAAAAAAAAAAAGACCAATTTGGATTGTAAATACCAACAAATTAATTTTGAACTAAGTAGGACAATTTGAACAATTTGTTTGAATATAATCTTTACATATTTAGGAAAACCATTAAAGTCCCTTAAATTACAAAATTATACTACTTTTAAAAATATTTCCTCACCCATCCAATCTCAAAATGAATTTCTTGAAACTGTCTTCATTCGTCAATAATTTAAATAATTCAATTCTTAGCCGTCACGAAAATTCTCTTTTCCTTTTCTTCACATAATCACCTTGTTAATTTACTAATAATAAATTTCTATATAATTGACCTCTAAAAATTAACTTTTATTTTTCTTTTCGAAAATATCAGCCGTTTGATGACCTCAGACTTTGCCGTATCCACGTGCATCAATTTCAGTGCGAAGCCAAGAATTTCGTTAAAAATTGAAAGAAGTAATTTTTTTTTTCATTCAGTATACCTCTAAAATCTAATATTTTACCTATATACGCAGTGTAATTTTTCGACGAAGGTGATCATCGCTTATGTAAAATCATGCATACGCCACTGCTTGTCCTGTCAAAATAAGTATACAAGATTTTTCCTTATACAAATAGCCGGGCAGCTTTATTATTTACTTTTCATAGTTGGTATACATAGATTATGCATTGATTACACATAATTATACATATATTATACTCCCTCCGTCTCATATTATGTGTCGTGTTTCTCTTTTATACGTCCCTTAAGAAATATTAATTAGGAAAGGGATTGGACTATTCTACCCTTATTTATGTCTTAAGATATAATCTCTCTTCATTGAATATGTATTCTATATTTATGTGTTATCTCATCTTCAAGAACAATTATTACTAAGGATAAAAAAAGAAACAAAATAATTAATTTTGTCTTGAACCTCTATAATTACAAATAATTTGAGACAACTATTTTTAGTAACCTGTTAATATGAGACAAAAGGAGTATGTAATTTATAATTACATCATATATTCGTCTAACTATTTTTAATTTAAGCGGTTAAGTCGGTTATTTTAGGTTAATTATTCTTTTCATAAACCGAAGAGTCGTTCTAAATTTGTCATTTTCTCTTCAAACAAAGTTGCCGGCTCAGAAAACGGCGGTCCAACGTGGAAGTCTGATCCACCGTCACATTTAACGACCGCCGTTTTCCTCGAACCAATATTTTTTTTGGTTTTGTTCTGGGACAGCAGAAGAAACCGTTGTAAGCTTGGCTTTGGCAGACCAAAATAACCAATCATGTTTCAACTCAATTCTATTTCTGGCCATCGTCTCAACCCCTTCATTATTATTACTATAAATAGCCAACCCTTCTCTTCCCCAATAACCCATTTTTCCTACTCATTCAATAAACCCATTATTCCTTTTCGATCCTCTGTTTCGTCACTTCCTTCAATTCTTGCTCACAAAGTAAGTCTATTCTGCCTTTCGCATTTGCTTTTTCCTCATTTTTACTTTTTATTTAATCAGTTTTTGTTCATTATAAATTTGTATTAACGAACCATAGAGTTGTTTTTTTAAATAATTTGTTGATCACGGGTTCATAATCTGATAACAGAGAAAATTAATCCAGCTGATGTTTACCTTAAAAGATAGGAGAAAATTTTCAAATAAACACTAGTTATGATTAATTGATCTGTATTCTATTCTTACCTTAATTTATGACTCTGAACATTAATTACTTAAATTGGGTACATTATAAGTTATGGAATTACTAATTACTGTTTATTATACGAGATTGTTAAATATTTTTTATACTGTCAGTGCATAAAACTTAAATTCCATAGTCAAACGGCTCTGTCCCTACTCTTTCTTAATTGAAGAATTAACCCAAATAGTTGCGAACCTAATCTTTTAAACTAAAAATAGCTGGCGGATGTATAATATATGTATAACTGATGTATATTATATGTATAACTATGTATAATCAATGTATACCGGCTAGAAAAAGTAAATAGTAAATATGGTCGGCTATTTGTGTAACAATCCCATCTTATTTTAACTCCATTAGTGGGAAAAGATTCTTATTTTAGCATGGTGATAAAAGATTATAATTTGGTTTTGATTTATTTTTTTCCTTTTTAGGGAAGTGAAGTTGAGTTTGAGAAGGAGGTCGAGGAGGAGGAATTCGCTATGACGATTACTCCATCGATTAGAATTTCCGATAGGAAGCTGGTGATAAAGGACAGAACAATATTAACAAATGTACCAGACAATGTAATTACCACTTCCGGTGCAACATCAGGTCCAGTGGAAGGTGTATTTATAGGCGCAGAATTCGATCAAGAAAACAGCCGCCACGTCGTGCCGTTAGGAAAATTACGGGATGTTAAATTCTTATCTTGTTTCAGGTTCAAATTATGGTGGATGGCTCAAAAAATGGGTGAGAAAGGAAGTGAGATTCCACTGGAAACCCAATTTTTACTTGTCGAAACCAAAGATGGGTCCCACCTCGGATCCGATAACAACAACAACAATGACAATAATATTGTTTATGCAGTTTTCCTTCCATTAATCGAAGGTTCATTTCGAGCTGTTCTTCAGGGGAATCCTGAAGACGAGCTTGAATTGTGCCTCGAGAGCGGGGATAAGGATACTGTCGGCTCGGCATTTAATCAAGCAGTTTATGTGCATGCTGGTTGTGATCCGTTTATTGTTATTACAGAGGCAATAAGGGCGGTGAAATTACACCTCAAGACTTTCCGGCAACGGCATGAGAAGAAACTCCCCGGAATTGTTGATTACTTCGGGTGGTGTACGTGGGATGCTTTTTACCAAGAAGTTACTCAAGAAGGCGTTGAGGCCGGCCTTGAAAGTCTCACTGCCGGCGGAGTACCGCCGAAGTTCGTCATCATCGATGACGGTTGGCAATCCGTCGGCGCAGACGTGGAAGTTGAAAAGCCGTTAATGAGACTTACAGGATTAAAAGAAAATGAGAAGTTTCAGAAGAACAAAGATCCAACTGTGGGGATTAAAAACATTGTGAATATAGCTAAAGAAAAATACGGATTGAATTACGTGTACGTGTGGCACGCGATAACCGGTTATTGGGGCGGGGTCCGACCCGGAGTGAAGGGGATGGAGGAATACGGATCGGTTATGAAGTATCCGGAAATTACAAAAGGGGTGATGGAGAACGAACCAGGTTGGAAAACGGATGCGATTGCGGTTCAGGGTTTAGGTTTGGTTAACCCGAAAAGTGCTTATAAGTTTTATAATGAAATGCATAGTTATTTGGCATCAGCTGGGGTAGATGGATTGAAGGTGGATGTGCAGTGTATATTGGAGACCCTAGGGAGTGGTTTAGGGGGTCGGGTTGAGCTCACGAAACAGTATCATCAAGCTCTCGATGCTTCTGTTTCTAAGAACTTCCCCGATAATGGTTGCATTGCTTGCATGAGTCACAGTACTGATGCACTTTACTGGTATGTCCACTTTCTATTTTGGTTAAATACTTTTGATCATCTTATACTGATTCATGGTTAAGAAGTTAAGATCTAGTTTACCATTTATAAGTGTTTTCTCTTTACTTATTTTGTTTATGTCCTGTCCAAGAAAAAAAAAACAATTTTGATGATTTTGGTGATGAACATTAAATCTTAACTGCTGAAACTTAGTTCTAAGTTATTCGTTTGATGTTAACATGATCTGTATATCTCATGTTATCCACTAATTTTTTGGTCAGTTTCTTGAAAATTTTGAGATATTTATTGATTTTGGAAAGTAAAGGCAATTTATAATGTGTAAAGATCTGATTTTTTAGACTATTCTGTGGTGGTGTCTTGATTATCTTTGATGAAGAAATAGAATATTGCTAAGGTCTAAGTAAATTATATTACCATCTAAACTGTTTCTTGTTTGTTAAAGTTTTTCTTTTGTAAGAATGATCATTCAATATGATACATGACCGATGTGTCTCTTCTTGATTTCTGAATGTCAATCATATATGTGAGTATTGTGTAGTTGAGCTAGAACTTATGGCATCTAGTATGAAGCTATTGCATTTGCAGATTCTATAACTTATTTTTAATGTTGAAGTTCTGAACTATACTGATATATTGTGTTTGGATCATTGAATGAAACAGCTCAAAGCAGACAGCTGTTGTAAGAGCATCAGATGATTTCTATCCGCGAGATCCAGTCTCACATACTATTCACATTGCTTGTGTGGCATACAACAGTGTGTTCCTTGGAGAAATTATGGTGCCTGATTGGGACATGTTCCACTCCCTTCATCCAGCTGCCGAGTATCATGGCTCAGCTAGGGCGTTGAGTGGTGGACCTGTCTATGTTAGGTAAGAAATTATATCCCATTAGTATTACTATTTTTTTTTTTTTAATAACCATGCTATCCGGGCCAGCTTGCGCCGCACCTCGACTAATTCCAGGGGTACCTGCCACCTCCCACCAACAGAGGGTACCTCCGCTGGGATTTAAACCTGAGACCTCACGAGTATCTGTGAATCCTTTTTCTGTAACGATGAATCAAATGATGATTTGCTACAAGTTGCTAATTTTGTTGTATTCTGAATGACAGTGATGCACCTGGCAAGCACAACTTTGATGTCCTAAGAAAGCTTGTTCTCCGAGATGGTTCAATTCTTCGAGCTCGCTTGCCTGGTCGACCTACAAAAGATTCCCTTTTCTCCGATCCTTCTCGTGACGGTGTTAGGTAAGCATTTCATTTTCAAATCAATGCTATTGATATATGTTTTGGCTCAAGTCCTTGGTTTTGCAAGTTTCTGGCCACTGAACTGCTTCTGTAATTTGATTGCAAAGGCGTGAACTGTATCAAACTAATCTTATGATGTGTTTCAGCCTCTTGAAGATATGGAACATGAACAAGTACACCGGTGTGCTTGGAGTATACAACTGCCAAGGTGCAGCATGGAACTCAGTTGAAAGGAAGAACACATTCCACGAAACTAATTCTGAGGCGATAACAGGCTATGTCAGGGGTCGTGATGTCCATTTCATATCTGAAGCTGCGGTAGACCCCAACTGGAGTGGAGATTGTGCTCTTTACTCCAATGTGAGTGCTGAGCTTGTTGTTCTCCCTCATAATGCAGTGATTCCCATTTCATTGAAGGTCCTCGAGCACGAGACATACACTGTTACACCTATTAAGGTCTTGGCACCTGGCTTCAGTTTTGCACCGTTAGGGCTCATTGACATGTACAATGCTGGTGGGGCGATCGAGGGACTAAAATACGAGGTGAAGTCAGGCGCTGAATTGTCTGAACTAGAGACTGGATACCAAGGTGAAGGCAATCTTGTTGCTGAAGATAGAATCGAGAACTTGAGCACAGAAGCAGTTGCAGTAGTGTCGATGGAAGTAAAGGGGTGTGGTCGATTTGGTGCTTACTCGTCTGTCAAGCCAAGGAAGTGCACTGTTGGTAGAAATATGGTTGATTTTGCCTATGACTCAGATTCTGGTTTGTTAACTCTGAATCTTGATGATATGCCTCCAGCTGATCAGAAAGTGCATCTCATTAAAGTTGAAGTATAGATATTTAAAAGGCATTATTTTGGGGACAGAGATGCTTCTGGGATTAAAGTAAGGGAAACCAACTATTCCTTTGGCTCTTCACATCCCTCCTTTGGGTTCGCGAATTGCGAGTTAGAATGCACTGGTTGGGACTAGTTAGGTTTATATTAACTTCCCGGCTTAGATTATGATCCCTATGCTCTGTCCCCTCAACTGATTTGTATGTCACCATTGAATACTTAGCTCCGTTTGCCTTTTCATTGAAAGAAGGCATAGCAAAAGCTAGTGAGAGAAGGAAGGATAAATCTATGTATTTCTACTTTTGATGGAATGTTCATGTCCTAGAATATTGTATTTGTATTTGATAGTGTGTTCATTCTTTCCCCAGACCCCACTAGTGGTTGATGTTATTGTAGTGTGTTCATTCTTTCCAACATTTTTGCCAATTTGATGGTGATGTTTTCATGAATAAAAAGAAAATTAATGGTGATCTTGCCACATCACATGACTAGTAGGGGTAGCCCGAGTTTTACCCGGGTCCCACGTCAAAGGCGAAGCCAGGATTTCAACCTTATGAGTTCCGACGACTTCAAGTGCTGGGTTCCGCAGAACTCGGTATACATTATGTAACCTTGTTATTTTAAGCGTAACATTTTGTGAATAATTGTCTTCATTTTAAGCCTGGACAACAAATTTTTCTCTTTGAGAACAGTTGTCTTACTGCTAAGCTAAGCTTTCATATTATTGTTGTATAAATATCCAGCTATGGTTTCACAATTAGAGTAGAGCTACGATCAAAAGCTTCTGAGTTTTGGAGGTATGATGGAAACATAAATGCATGCATAAAAGGAGCTACCTGCATTTACAAGAATATACAAAGACACAGTTTGCATACTTATTTACACAAAATGTGAATGCAGTGAACAACCGCATCAAAATTTGCATAGATATTTACACAAAAATGCGAGAAGACTGTACTGAAATGAACAACAGCATCAAAATCTGCATCACAACTGCTGTAGGCCATCAAAAAGCATTCACGCGACCTTCGTTGCAGTCAAAATCTGATGAAGTATCTGTATGAACAACAAACTGACAGTGAGAATAAAAGAACAGTTGGAAATATGCAGATTGGACATAAATTTTATTTTGAATTGTTCCAAAGTTAACCACACACTCTTTTTGCTAAAGAAGGCACAAGTTTTTTTCTTCTCAGTTCAATACTTTCAATACCACAACAACAATAACAAACCTAGTATAATCCCACAGTTGGGGTCTGGGGAGGATAGTGTATACGCAGACCTTACCCCTACCTTGTAAAGATAGAAAGGCCAATACTCTATAATGAAAATTGTTTCAATACTCTTAAATTGTTCAGAGAAGTTAACTGTATTCAAATTTTTAACATAATGGTTCATTTTTCACGCAACAACACTTCTATTATTATGAACTTACTCTTTGCGTTTGAGGTTGTTTATTAAGTGCATGCTTTATCATTTTGTTTGTATACCCAAAAACAATCTTTTTGCCCAACTAACTCATACGAAAGCTATAAAAAGAAAAAGTATAAGCTATCAAGTTTCAACTTCTAACCTTCAGCGTTTCTGCGGAGGACTTGCTGATTGTATGCTTGGTTTCTTGCCTGGCGTTGCATCTTTTGTTGATGGACTGCGATCTGCTTCTACAAATGTGATGGATTCTATCTTTCCCTTACTTCCCTCGCCAATGGTCGTTGATGTTGAAGATTGTGGCAAGTCCAAGACAGTTGTTTTCGGGTTTAAGATTAGCTGACAAATGTACCAGGTGCTCCATCGGGTGTTCTGAGTAGTGACTTCTGCAAATGAATTTTGAATTGCCTGTGCAGCAGGTGCTCTCTGTGCTCAGCAAGTAACAATTGCTTCTGCAGAAAAAAGTTTAGACAACACAAAATGAGTGAAGTGATGATTTTAAATTAATTTCAGTAAGTTGAAATGATCCTAGAGCTGTCAGTATGTCCAGCTTCACAATGGTAGTTTCATATATTTGGTCCGCTGTTAGTGAAAGCATCCTTTCAGCCAATTTCTCTGACACTACTGCTGCTACTGTTCCGCTCCCATGTCTGATTCCAACTTCATATCACATCTGCGATGCTACTTTTTTGTGCGAGTTAATTTAGATGATATATGGAAAATAATAAAGTTTTGGCTATCAGATGTCTATAGTGATACTTCGTCAATGGTAAACAGTTGTTATTACCTTGGAATCAACATTCTCAGTAGCTTCCAGTTTGATACAGAGAGCTTTCTTATTTGCGATTGATTCGTGCTAGATGTTGACACTTAGAGCACAGAAGCACGAACAAAAACTGAAATTCACTCGGCAATGATATTTCTCCTTCAAAAGTCTAACAGCTCTATCTCCTCTTTTTCCTTTTGACCATATAATTCATCTTAATGCTAACAGTTTCCTTCCTGTAAATGCTTTTGCTAGGATGTTATCTAATTGACTGTGGTCATTCTGTAGTTCATTATCTTTTTCTGATTTTATCCCAGGTGTATATTATTTTTACAGCAACAATAGAAGTATAATTATTAATACGCCTAAGCAAATCAATAAAGTACAGTAAATGGTTTCCAACAGAAATCCTTGATAAAATATTCAGATGTAAATGAACAAAGCCAGCATACAAGAAACTGCATAGTATACGCCGCGGAAAAGTTCAATGTATAGGAGAAAAAAATATTCTGAGCACAACAGTTATTTGAAGGAACACAAGTTGATAACAGCAATCACTCCAATGGAATAATGGGATGAGAAAATCAGATACTGGTTTCCCGACAGCCTCATCCTTCATTTCAACACATGCAATCCAAAAAAATGAAACACATAATAATAATAATGCACAACAATAATCAGATATAGCAGCAAAAGAATAGTAGATGCTAAATCTGATCAAGATCAGAGACTGTATCATATGTTTAAAAAGCTCACAATGGACTATGAGGGAATGGCTAAAATGGGGACTATTTCATCTTCAAAAGGTGCAACATTTAGTATGCAATTAGCACCTGCCCGTTGTCCTTTGCCTGTAATGTAATGGTAGATTATTGTGAATTTTGTTGGTATTATAATCTGGTAGTTTCAGAGTGAAGTTCAGTTTTCTTCGTGCTTCTATGCTCTGAGAGTCAACATCTGGCACGACTCAAGCGCAAAAAGAAAGCTCTCAGTATCAACTGAGAGCTACAAAAAATGTTATTCCAAGGTAATAATAACTGCTGATAGCCAAAACTTTATTATTTACCATATTTCATCTAAATTAACTTGCACAAAAACATATTGTAGATATGAATTTGAAGTTGAAATCACAGACGGAAGCGGAACAGTAGCAACAGTAGTGTCAGAGAAATTGGCTGAAAGAATGCTTTCATCAACAGCTGACCAGATACATGAAACTACCATTGCGAAAGTGTATATACTAACAGCTCTAGGATTATTTCCATCTTACTGAAAATTAAGTTAAAATCTTCACTTTACTTATTCTGTATGCTCTAAACTTTTTCCCGCACCTGTTGCACAAGCAGTTCAAAATTTATTTGCGGAAGTCACTACTCAGGATACCAGATAGAGCACCTGGTACATTTGTCAACTTATCTTACGCCCAAAAAGAGACCGTTTTCGACTTGCCACAATCTTCAACATCAATGATCATTAGCGAGGGAACTAAAAGAAAGATAGAATTCATCATATCTGTAGAACCATATCGCAGTCCATCAACAAAAATGCAACGGCAAGAAGGAAACTAAACATACAATCACCTAGAACCATATAGCAGTCCATCAACAAAAAATGCAACGGCAAGAAGGAAACTAAACATACAATCACCAAGTCCTCCGCAGAAACACCGAAAGTTAGAAGTTAAAACTTGATAGCTTTCAACTAACTGACAATACAAAGGTAATAACAACGTTAGGTTCAATCTTTTAACCTAAAAGGAAGTTCTGCTTTTGCAGTTTAAGAACAAGGGAAAATAAAAGCAGAAAATAGATAAAACTATGGTCACCTTTTACTTCCACGTATGCTACACAAAAGTGACACGACAGTCAGGATAATTCTTTCTGTTTATCTAAACATTTTCTCATAATTATCCAACAAAATCCAAATTTATATGCTGTGAACTCCCCTCCAGATCACTTTGTTAAGTAATATAGATGTTAAAGATGAGAATCCACGTGTTGAGCCAGCAACCGAAAGAGTCAGCTAACATGAAATGTATTAAATTACAGAAATACCCTTAGATTATTTAGTAATTCTAGGGGAGCACACATGTTGACGGAGCAGCGCCTATGTTCTTATAAAATAAGCAGAATAGTAATATGTTGAGAAACTAAGCTTCTTTGGTTAATGATGACATTAACAAAAACATCATGTATAATCATATATGTATACATAAATTCGCCGATCTTTTTTAGTTTAAGAAATTGAGTGGGCTGTTATTTAGCTTAATTCTTGTTTAAACTTTTTATAATAACCCAAGACGTGCAAGTTTTTTGAACGTTCATTTACTTTCAACAAGAAGCCATCTTTTTCTCTTTGCATGTGTCCTTAACAGTCTTCATATCTAAAAACGTTCCTACCATAGCACAAAAAACACAGTAGAATCGCGCAACATATGCCCGCTGATGTGCTTCCTGCTCGCGAGCAAAGAAAATATGCCCGCTGGTCTGCTTCCTGCTCGCGAGCAAAGAAAATATGCCCGCTGGTCTGCTTCCTGCTCGCGAGCAAAGAAAGGAGAGCGACAAGCTTCAGTACAGATAGAAAGACTGGAAACTTTCATATAATGAACAAAAAATTTCATGTGCCTGTCCCATTTCTGGAAAATGTTCAATATACAGGACAGTCTACTAGAAGCTGCAAGCTCTTTCATGTAGTTGCGAAAATCATTTACAGGCGTACTTATAACTTAGTGCCAAACCTTCTAAAAATATTGTCCAGTTTCTAAACACAAGCTTTTTATACAAGTTCTCTCCTTATTCTTCAAAATCACATTCGTTTTGCTCCGACAATAGCACTGCTTCTAGTTCCTTACTGAAGTCTTCATTGCCATCCTGCTCTTCAGCCACTTCTTGTTGGGAGAACTTTTCCTGATCTTCCTTTACAATGTCAAGCGAGTCTTTGACAGGCTGATAACGAACGCCTGTTTGTTGATAGAATAATTCCTTCTGAGCTTTCCAATCCTCAGCAGTCTTCTCAACTACATCCCCTATCAATGTCTGGTTCTCTGTTATGTGCTTTATATTTTCTACATCCACCATGTCTCTAGCCGCTTCAAGAAGAAAAAAGAAAAAGCAAGTGAGAAGATGTCCTCCTCTGACTTTAAAAGGAAAGTTAAAATCTTGAATGCAAAAGAGCCTTATGGGATTTAGTGCGCGCCTAATTGCCTGAGAATCTTGGGAACTAAACTCATTTGCAACTTCCTATATACATTCTGAACAAACGGAATGCAATAGTTTGTGAACTAATTGGTAGCTTCACTGCATCAACATATTCACAATAACTGACTATACAAATTTAGACCATAAATGATTTTATTTATTACCTGACATGGGATATTGACTTTAGCAACGGAATACTTCTAAGATAGAAGAATATTATACAGACTTGGATAATCCGTTCGAAATAATACAAAAAGTGCCTTACTTAACACATCAATAGTGCTAACAACAAATAGAAAATGACCAAAATATGTTTTCCGTTAAAAGCTTAAGAAGCTCATTGAGGTTACCTCTAATAGCTAGTTCCTTGGCCCTTGCATATTCTGCTGACTTTTGCTTGAGCAAATCCACCTCAAGCTCCATGCCCTGGAATAAATGGGAATACCATTTCAGCACTCTGAAGTCAAAGATAGAGACATGCAATAGCAGGTTAAGTGACAACAGACCTAATGAAAGGAACTGCATCACTAAAGCAGCCTCCCAAAAAGCTAACTCGTCCACTTTTTATAGACAAGTAACAAGCTAATTTGCTTATACTGATCAACTCAAACATTCAAAAAACTCCCGATGCAAATAATGGATCATATGGTCAAATGATCCTCTAACAAGATATCTGATTTTTGTGATTAAAGTTTAAAAAGAAACCTCCGTTTATTGTTTTCCTCTCACAAACAGGCAACTTGAGATTAGTCCATTCCTTTTGTAGTACTTCATTTCACTTGCCCTTTTAACTACCACACACGCTACGGTAAAAACTAAGCATCCACTCCAAGAAAAAAGAATCATAAAAGAACAATCTTATGCTATTCTTAAAATACTTGCTAAATTACATAATTACAAACACAGACCCACACAAAAACAGAGACAATTTAGTATTCCAGCAAACAATATGAATCATATTTGGATAGAAGAAATCCAACCAATTTAATGAAAGAAGTTTTACACAGTCAATTGGTCCAAAATTACTAAAATCCTACTTATAATTTTTATTTTTGATGATGTTGAACCTGACAATTTTCTTGCAAAATCAGTAAAGTAAAGGTCTACTCAGAATTTCTATCAAAATGGTGGCTAAGTTCAACAAATCCATATATTTAGCCACATCAATCCATATGACACTGTAGGCAAAAGCACACAGCTGGAAGCATATTCTAGAATGGAAAATTGGTAGAGCCCTTCTCTTTGACTTTAAAAAACAGTCTTACAAACATACCATATCCATGTGGGTGAAGTGCTCGATCCGGGTATTTGCAAATAACCTACGTCATTCAAGGAAACAAGGTGAGCGAATGTATAGAGAAGGGTGTGAAATATAACAAACGGTTGCCAGAAAAGTATCAGTAACATACTTTTTGGATGCTATACGGATACTTGCATTTTGTATTTCCGTCAGTTCATCTAATCTCTCAGCTACAGAGCCTTCATTCACATCCACAGACCCAAAAAGAAACATGTTCCTGTCTAACATACGTTTGACTAAAGCAGGGACTACTTTAACACCTTTAGCCTTTGCCTCTGCGACAATGTTCCGAAGATTCTTCAGGTCTCCTGCCAAATGGAATAAAAAGAATTATGGTCAAACTACAAAGCATCAAAAGCTACTGACAGTTGCACAGTAAACTAAACTGGCAATTAAACACTTGCCAAATTTTGTAAATAAACACTAGCCAAAGTAAGAGTTTCAAAGTCCAAATATTAATTTAAGGAATCCCCAAATAACACAAGAAGGTCTTCCAGAGGGACATTTCTTCTCTGATTGGCACTGCTAGATTAGAAGAATTACAGCGGCTACGCACCCACAAACATACAAATTTTTATATCCTCAAAGATCTACAACTAAAGGAATATGAATAGAATGTCATACTTCATTTAAACAAGGGTGATGCTATGCTACATATCAGGAACAATAAATTATGGTGAACCAGTTCTACAAGTGCCAAGGAACATATATTGAACTTGCAAATTATATTTGAAAACATATACTGTTCAATGGATTATTTCTGAAAGTGAAAATGAGGACTCAATGACTTTCCTTGAATTTAGTATTGTCAAAAGGCAGTTTGAGAAATGATAGAGAGAAGGAGATCATTTGGCATCAAAGGAAGATTTAACTGGAGGTCCTGTTGATTTTGGACCAATGAAACACAACCTGTTCTTCAAATGAAATTAAAACTGACATTTAAGAACTTTTTAGCAAAATGATAGTACGAGCTGGTTTGTGATTGGTATCTTAGTAGCATCAACATATTCCTTACCTAGATTTTCATTTTTCACCAATTATTCAAGCATTCCTTGACTTCTTGTGCTTCATCTATTATTATGATTTGATAAGAAAACTGAATAGAGTGTTGACCCACCTGTGGTTCCAATTATACAGGTTAATGTCCTCAAAGCTAAACCAAGAAAAGGTTTAACATCAGTCGAAGCAACATCGGTGGACAACTAATAGTGGTCCAATTCCATTCACTTAACCTGCAAAAATATAGATACTTGATAGTCCAATTACATGTTTGGAGAACTCTTCAAAGAACTGAAGCAACCTACTTAGAGTATGAGTAAACTATGAATTAACATCCTCACTAGAGCTATTCATTTGATTTACATATACATGTTACGTCATAATTCATCTGATATACAACATTAATATTGTGTTATAGTTCCAGTAACATATTTTGAAACAAGAAATCTAGAAAGTACCCATGATGATATATGCTCCAGACAGTGCCATCACAAAGAAAGAAATTTGCAACTCAATCAGTGAAGTGACTAATTCATGTTTGATTCTAATGTTTTTTGTAAAGATTCGATTGTAACGTTTAATTGTCTCATCTCATAAGACCAAAACTGCACCACCGAGAGAGAATCACCACATAAAAAGCACTGTTTCATGACATACAACAACAACAACAACAAACCCAATGTAATCCCACAAGTAGGGTCTGGGGAGGGTAATGTGTACGCACACCTTACCCCTACCTTGTGAAGGCAGAGACCCTCGGCTCAAGGAACAGAGAAAATAAAGCAACAAACAGTAGTAAAAAAAATGCAATAGAAGCAAACAACACAACATGTAATAATAAAAAACCAAAAATAAGAGAAATACAAAAATAGTACTAGTACTACTGGTAAGACTAAGAGACACTAGCGACTACCGGTCATCCTTCCACCCTAATTCACGATATATCATGTTAAAAAGGTTGTATGTATATATATACCTAGAGATATATAAATCTTGAAAGGAGGCTTGAATGGCTGCGTCTCATAAAAGCAGTACAGGGAATAAAGCCCACCCAGTCTACTCAAAAGAGAATAAGTAGATACCATGTAACCTGCAATGCATTCAATTCGGTTAATCTAAAGCATTAAAATATAAAATATCAGCCACAGGGAAAGGTGAAAATCTTACACTAGTATGACAACTCTCTCATAGAAATTTAAGAGAAAATAAACATCAGAAAAAGAATTTAAGGATGCACTCACATTCACTACTTTACTGATATATCTCCAAATACTAAAATCACTTTCCAAAGGCTTTGTTTGGTGTCAGAGCCAAAATTTTACACCTTCTACTGTGCTATCTATCGACATTTACCAGAGCATATGATGATGAGGGAGAGAATATTAGAACAAATTGAAATGTCTGAGTTGATTTGGAAGAATCTCTCAAGGTTTCTATACTTCTCTTAGAAATCGTGATTTGGAAAAATCTTTAAAGAGTTTGTGTTTCTCTTAGTTTGTGACCCTTCACATTGCTACTCATTGACTGATAAGCAGGTAAAATTTGGTTATAGTAGCACATGGAATGCATCATATTTAGCAATCAAATAAATCAACAGTCATTTATATATGTAATTTGTAACTTTTAACCACGAAAATAAATAAGCAAAATGGTGTTCACTTGAACTTCAGTTCTGTTGAGCAAAAGACAAATAATACAGATCTACTGCTACCTCAGTGCTATAAAGTATTTCAACATTCTCTTTTTTTTTTTTTTGGGGGGGGGGGGGGGTGTAGGTGACATTTCTCAACATTCCTATAGTTCCATGCACCTCATGATGGTTGTTTCACATTAAAGGTAGAAAGTTTTTCATATATAAGTGTGTGTATACCACAATAATCAGAATCATTCTCTCCGAATGAAGCTAAAATATGTTAAAATAGGAAAACTAACAAAAAAGTAAAATAGAAAACATTTAGACATACCACTACAGTAGGCATAGAGTGATTGCATAAAGCATGCCTGATCTTTAGAGGGACTCGCCTCAAAAATATAGGAGAACTTTTTAGAGACCCACACTCTCTTCATTTCTGCAAAACTAGGAGATCCACCCTATAAAACACCATATTACTGGTATGAACCATTATGAAAAGTGCAAGATAAATGAATAGCATTCATTTTATTTTGGTAATGATAATGACGAGTTGAGTTAAATGAAAGGAATGAGGATTCATATCGCCGACCCCAACTTGCTTGGGACTGAGGCGTAATTGTTATTGCAAGATAAATGAATAGATCGAAACTATACTTAGATTGAAGGGAAAAAACAGGCATATTAGTACCTTGGCAAACTCATTTATAAGCTCATCAATGTCTAATTTGAACGGTTTGAGGTCCATATTGTTAAAGTTGACTTCTCTTTATGGCCTACAAGTAGAACATTTCTTGATTAAGCTAGTGCAAAGAACATACGCTACTATAAATTCAATATCACTACAGTTAGAAGAGAAGACCGTCACGAATAATAACCAACAGACCGCTTTTTGCTACGACTGAGGGGTTGCATTGGTAAAGTAAATAATGATACCATATTGGCAGGTTCATATAAGAATAGCCTAATAATAAGAATTTCTCATAGAAAACATATCTTATTTAAACATATTTGTTGCTAATTATTTGTTTGTTAAATACAACGGTTGGTTCAAATCATGAACTATTCAGTATTAGCAACAAAACAGTCAACTACAATCTCAAAAGTTTACATATCAAAAGTCTATCACATATTATTTACAAATTTATAAGTTGTAAATAACTGAAATGCATAAATAGGAAAAATTATAGCAGATGCCTTTTCACAATATCAAAATGCAAAATAAAACCCATAAAAAAGAAGGATAAAAAAAGGGAGTGGTACTAGAAGCACATTGTATCCATCCACTAATCTATCACAGTAATTATATATAAAAAACAATTGTCGCACTTTCAAATTGAAGAAACTGATCAACAGATCAGATTCGAACTTCTATGCCGTAAATTGTCTAAGTACTATTACATGGACACAAACCCAAATTACAAAGACCAGAAATGACACACTCGAAAAAGATATCTAATTTTCATAATAAACATTAATAACCAAACCAAGGAACGGGTACGATATTCAGTATATATTTACAAATTAACAAACCACTTAAACACAGCATATGAATAAAAATATTACCGTTATAATTGTACTCGATGACTTGTCATATTTTGAATTAGGTACACTTCAAAAACTTCATCCTCCATGTAACAAACTAAAGAATATAAAAAATTCTTCACCAATTTTGCTTCACAAGTTAATTTTAGTGTATTCCATTGAAGAAAAAGCTCTTCCCACTGTTAACGACATGTAATAATAAACTTAACTTCAGAAGCAAATAAACGAGTTTTCAAGTCTTGTGCAGATGTGTTTCAAGATTTAAGAGCTCCATAATTTCAACAATTTTAACCTCTGGTGTAGGGATGGTAGTGGGGCGCGGTGGGGAGGGTGCGGGGCTAGACTTAACCTGTAAAAATTTCAACCCGCCCCGTCTCGCCCCACATAGCATTTTTATGTGATTTTAACCCGCCACGCTTCGACCTGCATAAACCCGCCCTGCCCTGTCAATAAAAAAATTCTTCCTATTTTCTACTTTGTTATCCATAAAGGGCAGCCCGATGCACAAGGCATCCCGCGTTCACGCAGGGTCCAGGGAAGGGTCGCATACCAAGGAGCATATGTTGACAACCTACCCTAATGCAAGCATTAAAGGCTGCTTTCACGGCGAACCCATGACCTATAGGTCACACGAAGACAACTTTACTGTTGCTCCAAAGCTCCCCTTCTACTTTGTCATCTATATATTAAATAAATTCAAAAATTCTGAACAACTTTCAAAAGAATATTTTCAGGTAATAAATAATGGCTTCTTACACATGCCGATTGGTGCTATGATGATACTGTAACTAAGTATGCATAATTTAAATGTGTTACGATCTTAGGAGCAAATAGTATTCATCTGCATTTGTGGGCTTTAGATCATAATGTTAATGCAGTCATATCTACTTAATTGTCTGTTCGGTAATTTTTCTTTAGGATTGAAATAAAAGCATATGCCTGAATACTAAGGGAAGAAATGTCGCTAAAGTTCTAACATAATGTGAGCTTCCAGTATTTTGAAATAAAACCATTAAAGCTGCCAAGAAGAAAACTTTTTTTTTTGGATGAAGTGGTGTGTTAATAAGAAGGCATACAGAAGATGCAATGATTCCAAAAAAAGGAGATATCAGCTCCAAGGAAAGACAAAAACCTATGACAATACTATAGAGCTGATAAGAAATTCTAATAAAGAGACAGACATCAGGCTGTCAAGAAGAAATTTGTAATTCAATATGAATTTTTGTAATCCACAGGCCATCAATTTCTAACATAAAGTAGAATAGATCGTAATGGTTATCATATCATATATTTTTACATTAATTTGTTTTACTGATTATTTCATCAAGTAATCTCACCTAACTTATCAATCTAATCTATCCTAAGACCTTCTAAATGCCTAAGATAAAACGTTAATGAACTATATGTCTATATCTAATAAAGAAGCAGACATCAAGGTGTAAATTAAAACGTGAAACAAAATGCTAACCAACCAAAAGAAAAAAAGAGGAATAAAGAAGGTAGCTATGAAGCAATGGCGGAAGAATAAGATCCAGAAGAGACAGCGCAAGGAGGGAGGAAGAGGTATTAAAACGCAGGATTTTTGCCAAGGGATTCAAAAAATTAAAAAAATAAACAAGCAAAGAAGCCAACCATAACAAAAGCATTTAGATGGTAACAGATTTTATTAATAGAAAGATAAGTTTTCAACAAAAATATAGTGCTAAGATAACCAGACCATAGTTACAAGACTTTTGAAAGAGAAAAAAAAAAACAAAAAGTTAAGTATTGTGTTAGTTACAAGGACGCAATGAGATCAACTATCTTATAATCTTGAAGAAGAATAAACAGAAAAAGTAATTAACTTTATATATATTTGGATATTTAACAAGTTAGCCATTGAATACATTGGCACTTGGTAGAGGGCAATTCTAAATCACTTATCTATCTCAATTTCTTGAACTCAAGGCCAGGATAGCCAAATAGTCTATAATTTTCAGTTTCACTGGGCAATAATATGATTGATACCTTTTGTTGACAAAAAAAGAAGTAAAAGTATCTATTTTTCATGAACAAAGTTTAAAACCAGCAAAACCCCACCCAACTGTATAACAAACACTCATCCCATCTCTTTCAAGCTCCAACTCCAAATTCATCAATATCTACAAAAATCCCAATGCTTACTGTAATTCCAAGCAACTCATTTAAAAAAAATTCCTAAACCATAAAAATAAAAAATAAAAATACAGAGAGAAGGGAAGTTACCGGGGAAGCTACGACCGAAGAGGCGACCGGCGACTGACAAGGTGAGGAGACGAGCAGGAAGCAGCGGCAAGAGGCAAGAAGCAGTGCTCTTTTTATATCTTTTGATTTTGAAATTAGGGATTTTTCTCGAGCAAGTTTTTCGACATGGCTGTTTAAAGTCATTAACTTTTTATTTGAGGGTGTTTTAGTCTTTTTATATATCTCCTTATATACATGTCGCTGGAAGTTTCCACAAACCAAACCAAGAGTATACCTTATGTTTCTTCTTGCTCTCAAGATCTGTTTGTGTTCTTTCTGCAATTAATTTTGCACAGATGTTCTTCTTTTTCCTTTATTCAATGGTTGTAGAATCCATTCATCTTCAACCTCAGATTTCATCTTTTGTATCTCTCTTTTTTCCCTTTTACCAGAAGCTTAATAGTTTCCCATTGTTGATCTTCTCTTTTTTAGAGCCTAAATGCTTCTCTATCTCAGCCAGATACTGACACTGATCTGGCTGATGAGCCAACTTAAGAAGAAGAAATTTTTTTTGGGTATAGCCTTACATTGCTTAATAAAGTTTGGAGTTCTTTCTCTTCCAATGTTCCTTTTCTTCAATTTCATCTCCTCTCTTCTGCTCTTTCATGGCTCTGTCACGGTAAACTACTGCTGATTTCTGAATAACAGGAACGAGATTCGAGTTTTTGCACCATCTACATAAAGGCTTCAATTATTGGGTTTTAGCTCAGGTAATCTTCTTCAGTCTGATTCCCGTTATTCTTTTTCTGCACTAACTCTACCCTTGTCATCAATTTCTCATTTCTGGTCTTCGTTCAAGGAGGATTACTGTTTGCTGTAGTGTGTAAGCATTCACTGCCTTTATTTCACCAGATATAAAACTTCAACGTTGTGATAAATTTTTTCTCTTTTGTACATAGATTTTACTCTCTCTTATTGCTGCTATAACTTTTAACTCTGCCTCTAAGTCTTTTGTTCTTGGGGGTCAAGGTCCAATAAAATTCATAGGTTTAGGAAGAAGCCCTATCAAATAGTGATTTTATCTTTGGACCATATTTTGATTGATAATATGATATATAAGGACCGCTAAATTCAAAGGCTAGCATTAATACAAATGAAGTAGTTTATTTCATGTTAGAAATCATTAAGTGGATAGTATAGTCAATTGGGCTCTAAGTATTCTATAGAGTCCCAGCTTCTTCGACTATGTGATATGTGTTTAATGATTATTTTCCGTTACTGATCTAGAAAGAGTGATTTAATTAATCGTGACTATGATTATGTTCGTTGCCTTGGGAGAAATCAGTTCGCATATTCCTCATATGAATGTGCCAAATGCATTAGATTCAAGTTTTTAATGAAGATGTGGTTGCCCTCTTGAATGATACAAGATTAATTCCTAATTTTTTCTTTAAATAGACACTTGAAAGAAGAATTTTAGCATGACTTCGATAGATTGTTAATTGTTATAGTGTATAAACTCAGTCATTTGAGGCTGTCCATTTTGAATCATAAAAAAACTTCATAAATTTTTCAGAGTAGGTGTATAAGTTCAGTTGATAACTGTGTTTTGATCCTCTCGCTAGAGAAGTTACTGCAAATATTCTAATTTAGTTTAGATGATCCTGCCGACTTCTAATGTGAACAGCTTGAACCCATGTGGCTTCAGAGCATTTCAGCAAATTTTGGCATGTATTTTCAAATTCTGATTATTTAATGATACGCCTCTACTTTGCTATTTCCTATTTGCGATGTCATTTAGAAGAGGAAGTGGACATATTATGATTAAGTTAAAAACTCAGAAACATTCCAAACTCTTAACTGGCTTTTGTTTAAACAATTCTACCCAAATTTTGATTTAGTTAAAGGCAAATCTAAAACTTAATATCTCTGTTGTGTCTCGTAGATTGTTGATAATGTTAGTAAATACTTGCACACGCATTTGCACATTGTGTTTACACTAATCATGTCAAATTTACATGCTGATTTAAACCATACTTATTACACAATGACGTCTCAATTTATATATGTTTGCAAGTGCTTTAATTTCTAGTGTAAAACAAATTATATTTGCATTGCAGGTATCAGTAAGAAATAGCCTTTCTACATTCACTAGGTAGAGATAATATCTGTGTATACACTACCCTCCCTCACTGGGTATGTCATTGTTGTTGTAGCTTTTGGTACTCTCTGTAATTAAATAGACACTGTTCAAGGAGCTGAAAATAATTCAAATATAGGAGAAACAAAATTTATGAAAGAATTCTGAGCATAGAAAGTGGAGAAAACTCAAACTTGTAGATCCAGAAAAACCACAAGAATTTAAAAACTCACTGGAAGTACTGAAGCAAGAAAAAAATGCAGAGAGAAGCCAAAGAGAGAATCAGAGTGAATAGATGGAAAATTGTAGAGTTATAGTGTGCCTGAATCTGTGCATCAATTTATTCTCTCTAACGACGAAAAATAAGTATTTTCTTTTAGTGATTCAAGAGGATGTTACAACAAGTAACGATCTTAGTCGCTACATTTGGTTGGAGGACATATAAAATGGTAGCGGAGTGATGAGAGTTTTAAAGTAAAACCACACATGCATAAAAGTAAATATACCCGTTTATCTAACTTTATTTGAGGCTTCAATTGTTTCTGCATCAGTTTGTAGCATTTAGCTGGCCCAGTTTCCACTTTTCTTCTTCTTTTTTCCCTTTAGTAAAGATCAATTTTTGAAAGAGAACATAGGAGAAACAGAGAAAAATAACCAAGATAAAACATTGTCCCTCAGTTTTTAACATCTTTTAATGTCCGTGAGGACCACGACCGAAAACTTATCAATGATGACAGAGCTTTAAATAAGAATCTCTCTTCAATCTAGATGGTTTATTTGTGTGCAAATGTGAGATCTGAATTTAGCTCTTTGCACTTTTATACCACTGCAAGATAATTTTTATGCCAAATGATACATAGACAAATCTGCTATGAGAAGGACCAAAATAAGAAAAAAGAAATTGAGTATATTGTTTCCTAAATAGTTACTGTAAGTCTGGAACACTATATTTATATTGCTTTCTAAACTGTTATCCATTTGATCACCATTGAATTGAGATTATTAAATATAATCTGATGCTTATCAGTGTGAGAATGCATCTGTTCGTTCATATTTTCTTATTTTCACCAACAGTTTTTTATATTACTTTGTTGGGACATATTTTATGTTTGTATTTCGTTTAGATGTTTGAATGGAAGAGTTGAATTAGAAATAAAATGCGACATGGATCAATTTGGTACTTGCAGCTGTACAATATGAGAGACATTTAGAAGTCAAGAGCTTAACAGACTGTAACTTTGCAGGAAGATGCCAACTTGGAAAAAGAGAAGTACAAAATACAAAATAAAAGAAAGGTAGCAAGAAACATAGTTTCAAACTTCCATATGCTGCTTTATATTCAAGAGTCGACATTTTGTTCATTTACGTATGTAAATAATATCCAACAATTAGTATATTTTGTCCTCTTTATCCCATTTGGTGCTCATTTCCATGCGTCAATTTTTATATCTGCAATTTTATGTCAAAACAGAGAGTTTTAGTTTCTACGCTATTGGGCCAGTGTTGGCACGGGCTATCAATACCTAGTAATACAAATAAAATAGGGTTTTCGGTTTTCGGTTTTAAAATAGCACAACCCAATCCAAATTTTAATATTTTTTGGTTGGGTTTTTATTTGGTTACGTCATATAAAATAATTTTAATAATAAAATAATTATATTCCATGGCAAAAAAATAAATATTTCAGAGAATAAGAAATAATAATATTAAATCTCTTAAATATTAATCACGGGTAAAACTTTTATAACACAATATTTAAAAGTAATATGATCAGACATAAGAATTCAAAATTTAAATCATAATTCAAGTTCAAATGAGATCAATTCTTTGCTTGCAAATATTAAAATACGAAGAAATGGTGAAATATTTATGAAAGCTTCACAATCGATATATATATATATATATATATATATATATATATATATATACGGAATTTGAATAAAAAGATATTATTGAATTTATAGATAAAGTTCTAAAATTCGAATTTAAATTAAAAATAAAATTAATCTTTTTTATCATGTTATCATACTTAATTCGGTTAATGATCATATGCAATCATGTTAGGAACTTTTGTTATTTTTTCTAATTATTTAAATATTACTTCGCCTTTAGCAAACAAAAAAAAAATTACTCAATATAACTATAAAACTCTTTCACATTTAAAATCCTATAAGTATAGTTCTTTGAAATACTGTAGTTAGATTTGAATAAAACGAAATTCTTTTAAGATAAATGTAATATATAGGGTACACGTCTATGTTTATCTAAATAACAAAAAAGAGTTTACAAAACCAAATAAAAATTTACTTACATATTTAATAAAGTAAATATACATGCTGGAGAAAGAAACATCAAAAAATCAATCAATATTAAAAAAAAGTTGTTTCTTTTTTCTTCTTGAAGAATATTTGTTTGAAGAGTCAATTTGTATAAATGGACATCAAACAAATAACAAAACTTTGGCTATACAATTGCTATCATTAATTTCAATTTAGCACATTCAAGGAATTGAAGAATATAAGCTGAAACCCCTTCATTTAGCTGGAGTCAAGCTAATATTGCAAGGGTATAATATTTTTTCGTTGAAGAATATTTGTTTTGAATCATTAGATTATGTGAAAGGTTTTTTTTTTCAAACTCAACAAGAGAGAAATTGGTTTCTAATTGATAGTTTCTATAGCGACTTTTAAGTGTAACAAAGAGTATATATAAAGAAAAAATTGGTATGACGTGAAATATTTTTTTTAAAAATGTAAACAAATTATTTCGAAAAAACTCTTTACTGTTTTTAATTCAAAGATAATAAAAAGATAAGATATTTTTGAACATTAGTAGAGAGTTTTAAAATTATTATAATAGAAGTTATATCATGGATAAACTCAAAAAACCGAAATCTTATGGAATATTTACATAATATCCGACCATATTTATTGTTTACTTTTTATAGCTAATATAAGTAGATGATATACCGACAACACACGATTATACACATATTATACGTGGATTATATATACATTACACATCATTCAATTTTTTAATTTAAAAGTGGTCGGGTGAGCAGCTATTTAGGCTGATTAGATAAAGCCAAAAGAAAAATATGAAATAATTTCAACCAAAGACTAAAAATATAATTAAAGTTCATATGAGACAATTTTTATTAAAACTCGTCCTTTTATAGTGAAATAAATTAACTTTTTTGTAACAAAGAAATAATGACATAAAAAATAAGATAAAAGAAAATAAATATTGAAAAAAATGTTAGAAAAATCTAAAAACGAGAAAAATAAAAGATGACAACAAATTTCTTCTTGTGTTTCATCTTTGTTGAGTATAAAAAATTTGAAAGATAATCTCATCGATTTCAAATATTTTTTTTTTCAACTCACATCCATAGATTATAAGATAAGGATATCTTAGAATATTTTTTTAAATTTACATTATGTGTCGTTTTTAAAAAATTACTATTACTAATAAACTGATATGATATTTGAATTTGAATTGGAATGCAATTTGAGTAGTTTGCATTGAGGTTAAGCTAAGTATGATATCGAAAAATATACCGTTTGATAATTTTAAGACAATATATACAATATTTTATAATAATAATCAACTAATTTAACATTTAATGATTCAAAGAACAAAATTTTTGTATGTATAGGGTATTAAAAATTCAAATTCAAAAATAAAATTAATTGAAAAAACTTTTCTCTCCCTACCTTCACTCGTGCTCTCGGCGCATGTTAGCCAAACATACGCCGGTGTGGCTATGGCAGGAGCGAGAGGTCGGGGAAGAGGAAGGGGGCGAGGTCGACCTAGGAAAATACCTATTGTAGCTTCTGGGAGCTCAGTTGGAGCTCGGATTCAAGGAGAAGTAACACCTAAAAGTACACCAATGGCGTCCCTGTACAACTAGTAGAGGAAATTAGAACCAGAAGAAGAAAAGTGGAAATGTGCTCTAATTGCATATGTTATTGGGGAAACTCCTGGATACAACATTATGAACAGGTAAATTAGCCAAAATTGGATAAATATAGATACACCAGAAGTATATTTGCATGATGAGGGATACTATGTGGTTCGATTCAACTCTGTAACTGACATGCATGCTGTCTACTATAATGGACCATACACTATCAGTAATCGACCTATAATTCTTAAGCCATGGACAACAGATTTTGATTTCAGCAAAGAGTTTCCTTCTGAGATTCCATTATGGGTGAAGTTCCCTAATCTACCTATGAACTGCTGGGGTAGTAAATCATTGAGTAGAATTGCCAGTGTATTAGGGACTCCTGTGTTTGCCGATGAATGTACCACAAAACAATCAAGGATTTCCTATGCGAGAATGCTTGTAGAAATAAATGTTAGTCGCCCACTCCCTAATGAAATTACAGTGATTGATCCAAAAGGGAAATATTTTCAACAACAGGTGACATATGATTGGAAGCCAAATTTCTGTGGAGTCTATCAAGTAGTTGGACACAAGTGTAGGGAAAAGGATGTGGATGATGGCCAGAAGGAAGTTCAACATAGAAGAAAGAGGAACAAAACTGTCACACAGGAATGGAGATATAAAGGTCATGTGCAACCAGCTCTGCCAATTGAGAAACAAGTAGAACAAATTAAGGAGAATAAGCAGCAGATCCAGCAAGTAAATGAGAAGATGAATGCTACTCCTGAAAATAGAATAGAAGAGCAAACAGGAAAGAATAAAGGGAAGGCTATTGAAAGTCCAGAGTTCAATCTTCAAAACTTCCCCATATTCTGTTCTGTTCCTATCAAAAATGGTTTTGGAGTGCTACATGGAGGATATAGTGAAGAACAAGACCTACCTCTAGACAGAGGGGGAGGATCCAAGACCATATGATGAATTGGTTAATATGGAATGTTAGGGAAATAAATAAGAGGTATAAGCAAAAGGAACTGAGGAATTACTTAAAACAAAAAAAATTAGATTAGCTGGACTCATAGAAACAAGAGTAAAGGAGCACAACTCTAAGAAGATCAGGAAAAAAATTGATCCAACATGGGAGGTATATGACAACTATCAGACTGCAGTTAATGGAAGAATCTGGCTGGTTTAGGATTCACAATGGTGTAAAGTTAAGATGGTGAGAACTGAAGCACAAATTCTACATTGTGAAGTCACAAGCAGGATAGGAGGCATTAATTGCTTTCTTACTAGTGTATATGGATTCAATACGGTAGAACACAGAAGATCATTGTGGGAGCATCTGAAAGAAGTGGCTGTGGGCATTAACAAACCATGGCTTGTTGCTGGAGATTTCAATGTAGTACTGTATCAAGATGATAAACTGTTTGGAAATCCAATCACTTATAAGGAAATCAAAGATTACTCTGAGTTCATGCATGAACTTTTACTAACAGAAGTCCAGTGGAGTGGAGACTACTATACATGGTCCAATAAACATTTGAATACAGATAGAATATATAGCATATTGGATAGGGCTTTTGGAAACCATGAATGGATGATGACTTGGGGACATGTGGTAATGCAATATGATGATCCTTTTATTTCTGACCATGCACCTATGTTACTAACAATGGTATCTGCAAACTATAACATAAAAGTTTCTTTCAAGTTTTTCAATATATGGGCTGAGCATAAAGACTTCATGAATATTGTAGAAGAAATATGGCAGAATACATCATCCTCAAGCAATATGAAAAACATATGGATGAAGTTGAAAAACCTTAGACCAGTCTTGAGGAAATTGAATAATGAAGAGTTTAAGTTCATCAAGCAGAGAATAGAGAAGGCAAGACAGGATCTAAAGAGCACTCAGGAACAAATTCAGTTGAGGAATAACACAGACCTACTTGCAGAAGAAAGAAAACTGATACAGGAGCTGGAGAAATGGTCATTGGTGGAAGAAAGTGCCTTACAGCAGAAAGCTAAAGCTAGTTGGATCAAACTTGGAGACTCAAGCAACAAGTATTTCTCAGCATTGATTAAAGAGAGGACTCAAAGGAAGCAGATTACAGAACTTACATCTCTTACTAATATAAAACTTGTGGATTCAGAGGAAATCAGAGAAGAGATAATTAAGTTCTACAAAAGCTTGATGGGATCTACAACTCATGTCTTGCCAGCAGTTAACAAGCAAACTATGAGGAAAGGTCCAGTCATTACTCAGCAACAAAGGATTAGGTTATGTGCAGAAGTAACAGAAAAGGAGATCTATGATGGACTATCTTCAATAGGGAATGATAAGTCTCCTGGAGTTGATGGGTAAAATGCTTATTTCTTCAAAAAAGTATGGCTTCTTGTGAAGACAAAAGTTGTTGATGCTATTAATGTAACGACCCAACCGGTCGTTTTGAGCTTTTGCACTTTGCTCGCCAGTTCTCGGGAATGACTTGCCTCGTGAAGTGTATTATGACTTATGTAAATCGTTGGTTTTGGTTTTCAGGATGATCAGAATGAATTTGGAAGAATAGTTCTAAATTTGAAGCTTGAAATTTGAAAGGTTTGACCAAGATTTGACTTGTTAATATATGATATCAGATTGGAATTTTTATGATTTGGTTAGCTCCGTTAGGTGATTTGGGACTTAGTAGCGTGATCAAAATGTGTTTTGGAGGTCCGGAGTATGGCTGTCCAACGGGACGGGCCGGCCCGTCCCGTCCCGCGACCCATCCCGGTCCCGTCCCGTCCCGTCCCGTCCCGCTAAAAATTCAACGGGATGGGCCAATGTTACGCGACGGGACGGGACGCCCGTTTCGTCCCGTTTGTCCCGTCCCGTTTCGTCCCGTCCCGTCCCGTCCCGTCCCGCGTCCCGTCCCGTCCCGCCAGGTTTTTTTTTTATTTTAAAAAACTAGCCGTT